>NC_142937.1:43770092-43830092 GCF_046866305.1 Octopus bimaculoides | reverse complement strand
CAAGACGAACTACTAGCGTTCTACCTCAGATTTGCGTTTGGCCGTACGGCTTTTGAATGTTGTTTTCACTGTCCATTTTTTCCTGTCTTGGTTTGTGTTTGCCACCTTGGAATCCTCTGTGTAGTTGGTTGATCCACTACTCAGGAAGAGACTATTCTAGAGTACGTCCTGTCTGGTCTTCGAAACGTCTAGATAGAATAGAGACAGCTGATGAAGGGATATTCCAAGGGGCTTTCCGTTTTCCTATGTGTTCGTTCCGTTGTCTGTAGTTTATTGTTCTAACGTCCTGTACCCTGATATGCATGTATATACACATGTAGATGTAAGTATGTACATATATGTGTGTATACATGTATATATATTCTTTGTATTATATATATATATATATATATATATATATATATATATATATATATATGTATATATATATATATATATAGACACATATATATATATATTTATATGTATGTATGTATATATATATATATATATATATATATATATATATATATATATACATATAAATATATATATATATATATATATATATATATATATATATATATATGCATATATATATATATATATACACACACACATATACATATACATACACACACATACATATATATATATATACACACACACACACATATATACGTACATACATACATGTATATATATGTTCATATCTGTATATACATATATATGTGCATGCGTGTATGTTTGTGCGTGTGTGTATGTGTGTGTGTGTGCGTGTGTGTGTGTGTGTGTGAACAGATGGATGAATGAGTGTGTAGTAGAACAAAGCAGAAAGGACACCAGGGCCGAGGCCTGGAGACATCAGTCCATATTACGTGACTGCCTTTTGAAGAATCTGCACTCTTGTCAAATAACTCATCGTTAATAGTTATTACAGACTACTACTACTACTACTACTACTACTACTACTACTACTACTACTACTACTACTGCTACTACTACTGCTGCTGCTGCTGCTGCTGCTGCTAGTACCACTACTACTAGAAATGCATAAACATGTCTGTCTACGAACACACTCACACACACACATACCTCCCCCACACACATGATTAAGATTACAATGGAAAAATGATTATTTTATGTATTTCATTAGCTTACAGCTGTTTCCCTTATAAGAAGTAGTGGATTCATAGTTGAGTGCCTGAGTAACACCTTACAGTTTCATCAGAGCCTCAAACATGAAGTGCAATTTATATGGGGAAACAAATACATTTATGTATATATACAGGAAAGCTTTACCAATATATCATCATCATCATTTAACGTCCATTGTCCATGTTGGCATGGGTTGGACAGTTTGACCAAAGCTGGTAAGTAGAGGGGCTGCACCCGACTCCAGTCTGATTCAGCATGATTTCTATTACTTGTGCCACATAAAAAAACACTAAGTCCACTCTGCTGAGTGGTTGGCATTAGGAAGGGCATCCAACTGTAAAAATCCTGCCAAAACAGTTACAAAAGTCTGGTGCAGGCTTCTGCTTGGCCGACCCTTGTCAAACCATCCCACCCATGCCAGGATGATGATGATGATAATGATGTGTGTGTGTGTGTGTGTGTGTGTGTGTGTGTGTGTGTGTATGTATATGCACATACTCATAATAGGATAAAAGTATAAATAAGTAAACAACAGGCGTTGGGTTTGATTATGACATTTATAAATTGAAACATGATGGCTGAATTTTTATATGAGTATACACAAGAAGTATACATAAGAAGGAAGGAAGCAATAAGGCATGCAGAGTCTCTCACAACTGTTCCAAGAATATATGGTGCATCTTGTGCAAAACAAATGGTAGCTATCCATATTGTGGTTATCTATTCCATCATCAGAGGAGAATGAGATATAGCAGTGATATCGCTCGAATTATATGTGTGTGTGTGTGTGTGTGTGTGTGTGTGTGTAAATTTGAATATGCATTTATGCACAACAATGTATTTGCATCAGATATTAATGGGTGAGTTATTAAATATGAGTGTAATATATGTGTATATATCATTCTTTGTATGTGCATGTCTGTATGTATGTTTGTATGTATGTATGTATGTATGTATGTATGTATGTATGTATGCATGTATGTATGTGTGCGTGTATGTATGTGTGTGCGATTGCACATCTTAGTGTTTAGGTGTGTGTGTGCACGTGTGTGTGTGCACGTGTGTGTGTGTGTATGTGTGTATTTGTATGTATTTTTTTAGCCTTTACAAATAAAATTTTGGTAATTGATGTCTCTGGACTGAAGAAAGTGACAGTGAAATTGATAAAGGTGTTCATAAATGAAAGAAAACAGTTACATATATATATACATACTTACACACACTCACATATACATATATGTATGTCAATGAATATGTAAATAATAAAATTCAAAGAGAAATATATGGTTTTCTAAATCAATATTTAATTCATTTCATTTTTCTTATATGTTCTTTATTTTTGCTTTCGGTTGCAAATAGAATTTCAAGCAGAGAAGATTTGATAATCAAAATATAATCACTAGAATTTGTGGCAGTGAGTGGTAGTGGTGTTGGTGGTGGTGGTAGTGGTGGTGGTGGTGGTGGTGGTAGTTGTGGTGGTGTAAGTTAATACAGTGGAGTGCCATAAATATGGAAATATGTTTTGAGAATAAGAAAAATGTAACTCAGGTCCCCTTCATTGGAAAATGATTGACATTATTTTTTTGATATTTCCTTTTTTTTTGTAGCAACACACTAGCATTCTTGACATTTTTATTTGTTTGTTTATTTTATCAATACATTAAAAGACAAACATATTTCCCTTTTTGTTTTTAACTAATGTATTAATCACATTTTAGAACTGCTCTCATTAATTTTCCTGACATACACTGATCATACTTGATGACTGCCTTGGTTAATTTTACGAACAAGCTCATTACACTTTACTCTTCTGGTTATTTTATTAATACATTAATTATACATGATGACTACTCTGGTTATTTTTTATAACACTAATTACATTTGATAATTGCTTTGGTTATTTTTAATAACTCACTAGTCCCACTTGTTCACTGCTCTGGTTATTTTTAGTAATGCTAGAAATAGCTACTTCCGGTTGAGGTGCATTATGGTACATTCTAGTTGAATGCTGGCAACCAGCCATTTGCAATAAATACAGACATTTATACTTGTGCTTCTTAAATTGAAGTTGTATGTTTGAGCTGAATAAAATGATTGGTTTGGCACCCATTTTCTTGTTACAACAATAACAATAGAAAGATTCCTTCAACTACATCTGATACTAGAACATAATGTGCACAGTGTTTCTTAAATTTTCTTGTTGAATTCCCAAACTCAGCTGAACAGCAAAAATTCACTCTGTGTACCAAATTTATCTCACTTTCAGTGTTCAGCTATATCACTGATTATATTGACTACATTACTGTATAAATTATCTTTGATCACATCTCTGTTAAATGTAATCTTTGCAGATTTTAGTTACATTCATGAAGACAATAACCAAGTAAAAACTGTGAAACTTTTAGGAAATTCCTATGCACCCTCTCCAGGCACAGGTATTTCAAATTGTAATTACTGATATGTATATATATATATATATATATATATATATATATATATATATATATATATATATATCAAGAAAAATGCTTTAGAAATTCCTTTATTTCTAGGATTTCTTACTGATTGTATTCCACAAAGACTCCTTGAGAATAATTTACAGGATTTGGAACAAGCAATCATTAAAGCTTTTTCTCTTGAAGCTGTTAAAAAAACAAAAGGTTACCAGTGACCATATTTAATATAGATTCCTCGAGAATACCTTATTGAATTTGGAACTGGTAATCACTAAAAACTCATTCTCTGGAATTTATCCAAAGAAATGCAGAGAATTACCAGTGGTCCTACCTTCCAACAAGGATGCTATTTTTGTGCTAGCTTCTATCATGACTACTCTATTTGTCTAACAAAGACTAAAACTTACCCAACTGAAAAAAAAGTTTGATATCTTTCATAACGATGTTGATCAAAAGAGTCACTACAGCAAAGGGATATCAAATAATCACATTTGAAAAAGCCTTTGTCAGTATATATATATATACTACTATCCAATGTGTTGGTATTTTACTCAGTTCAGGCAGTGCATCCAGTTTCAGAGATGAAGTTGTTTGCAAAAGGCTCTCACTCCCAACATCTTGGTACTGTCTTTGAATAGGATTGGCAACTCAATCTAATTTTTCATTTAAATTTCAAATTTCTTCTCATGTGGATATTTGCAATCAAAGGTGGATTAAAGTGTTTTGTTTAATGTGTTTTTCTATAATTCTGGGACACCACTTCTTTGACTACCACAACATTATTACATTGAATCTTGGAGCATCGTTAACAAAAATCTTACTATTGCTTATCTTGTTCTTACGTCAGTGACCTCTTCTCATATTTTTTCATGTACAAACAAAGACTTGGAACCAATTCCTATAAAATTTTGCTGCTTTTTTACACTTCATGAAATATTTATTAAGAAAGTTTAAATAACTTCTTAATGACAATATTATTGCACCTGCAGTCTCCCTGTGGTGAGTGATAAGAAATAATGGCTAACACTGTCTTGTTATCAACTAATGGTAAATTACTGCTTTCTGCATGTTTATGTACTTCCTGATATTGAAGATCATGAGTGTTCTATTTTCTTATAAATTCTATTGGAAATTGATTCTGAAAGCAGCATATCATCAAATTCTACTCCACAATGACACTAAGATATATTCTACATCTGAAGTTGATGGATACTTATTTTAGCTTATAAGGTTACCTTTTGTGTGACTTATGCTATATGCAGTTTTCAAAGTGTGACAAATGGTATATTTACTGACAATGCAATCAAAGAAGTTCATGCCTTTGACAATGTTATTGTCATTGGCAAAATCATTGAGGAACGCAATGAGAACTTGGCTAAATTTATTTCACTTACTAAGAAACTCAACATTACATTGAACAATGGTAAATGTCATCTCCACCAAGCATGCATTTGTTACCTAGGATACAAAATAGAAATTAATTCCTTGCAACCTGACCTATAAAGTATTAAACCTCTCATTTATTACCTGGCACCTAACAATGTGGAACAACTACAAGGTTTGCTCAGTTATTAATTTAAATGTGTCTTCTTTCTTGGAACTAATTCAACCCTTGTTAAATCCTACTTTTACATTGTAAAAGAGACAAATAGATGCTATTCATTTGCTTAGAGCTGCAATTGTTAATGGTTCTCTCACACCTATATATTGAAACTGAGGTTTCTGCAACTAAAATTGTGGGCGTTGCTCTCTTCTCAAAAATTCTTCATCACTATCAATAAAATTTCTCATCATTTGAAAAGGAAGTTACAGCCACCAATAGAAAGTGTAAGAAAATAGAAAACATTTTAGCTTTCAGGCTATTTTACATAATACACTGATCAACAAGTGATCTCATTTATAGTTAATAACAAAAGAAGTGGAAAATGAATAAGATTCTTCATTGGTGCATGTGCATAGAATTATCACTCTTTAATTATGATATTCAACACACACCTGACAAAGAAAATTCAGCTGCTGATACTCTACCGGATGTTCTTCTATAACATCTCTTAGAATCACAGATTTACATAAACACTTATTTTGTTCTGGAATGATGTGATTATGGCACTGTGTCAGATCTAAGAACTTAGCATTTTAAATTTAAAATATAATAAAAAAAAGGATCATACTAAGAATTAGAACCCTATGGTTTTGATCCCCATCATGCTAAACTTATTAAGTGTATTCAACCATTGAAGTATGTCAGCATCAGCTTCAATGGTTCTCTACCTAGTTTGCTTTTGGATCTGAATATTCAGATATGACAAAGCCTACAGTATTTCACTGTCATCAAAATATATTCTGCATATTTACTGCTCCAGCTTCAATCCACTCTGAATGAAGATTCCAATTTATATTCTGAGATGTTTTATTTTTGTGGCAAACGTGTCATCTTACTGGAAACAGTTGTGTAGAACTCCTAAACAAATCTTCTTAGAGAATTATAATCTTATTTTTATTCAAGAAAGCTGCCATTAAACAAAGGCAGTAACATTTTAAGGGAATTGCTTCATACAATTAAATTTCTCTTTCCCACTGCAACTAACTTGATGCCTCATTAAAGACTATTTAATTCCCAGCATTTCTTGTCAATGTAACAAACTTTATGTGGGTGGCTGTCTGCATTCAGAGAAGTTTTGCTAAGACAGTTTAATCCAAACAGTAAATATGTGCCAAAGTCAATTATGTTAAAATAACTGATACTCATTATCATTAAGCTTGTATCAACTTTCTCAACAGTCAAATTGATACTATTTAAACTGAAGACATAGCTCAATCTGGAAGACCAAGTACCAGAGGAAACTGACAAGAATTCATAACATTGGAAAATGTTATGATGTTGAATTGCTGGAAAAGCCAACGGAAGCGTGCTCTGGATCTACTAATGCATATTCTATCAGTGATTGTCACAGTAATGTGCTGAAAAGTTGTGCCCAAATGACATGTGATGGGGAGCAATCCAGCATCAATCCAGTTATTGAAAATGAAATTCCAGCTTGCATTACTTGGAACAGATCAGTGCCCCACTTCGGGAAAGATTTATTTCTCATCTATTTAATACAACTGCAAACCAAAAATAAGCAATGAGCTTGAGTCTTTATGATTGAGCCAACATTATTGTGAGATCTTTTGGGGATCTTTCACTCTAAAAAACTAAATTTTATTTTCAGATACCTGATTTTTACCTCTGCCTTCACTAAGGCAGAGGTATTGTTTTCAGTCATGTTTGTTTGTTTGTCCGTATCTCAAGAACCACTGGATGGATTCAAATGAAACTTTCAGGGATGCTTGGTCTCGTGACTGGTATGGACTGATTAGAATCGATCTATTTCTGGACAAGGATTCTGGATTATTTTTCCTGTTTTTTTTACTTAATTTTTGAGAGCAGTCAGGTTCATTTTTAGTATTCTTGTTTGTGAGAGCAGTCGAGTTTATTTCAGATATTCTCATTTTAAAAATCATCTCTGGCTAATCGTTGAGAGGACATTGGTGTTGCCTTGGCAGAGGTTTGCTCTCTTTGAGTGCTCTTGTTTAATATTGATTTCAAACCTAATCACAAAACCACTTAATTAGGCGGGAAGTGTGTAAGTTAATTAAATCAACTCCCTGATTTCAAAAACAGTCAATCACTTCTTATAAAGGGACTACCATCTTGTATTTAGGTGATGCCTATCATATATTAACATATGCAAATTGTGATCAAGAAGGATTTGTAGAAGAAAAGTATTGTATCGTACTTGATTGAAAATGTTGGACCTTTCATATATAAAAACATATGATATAGGTAACTGGTGTGTTTTAAATCCAAGTCAGAATGGAGAATAGAAAAATAAGCTGTTCATTGCAAAGTGGTGTTGGTGGTGGTGATGAGGATGATGAGGATGCTCATGCTGATGTTGTGATGATGCTGAGGATAATATTGTTATCTCCAAGTCATTCCCAGTTGAGCATATTTATGATAAAAAGCATTCTAGCCATGATCATCTCATCAGTCAATGTGTCCTTACTTTTGGTAGGGCAAGATTTGGCAGATTTAGTCTTTCTCCTTCGCAAAATGAGCCCCACTTAATTTTGCTCAGATTGCTTTCAATTTTGGTGAATTGATGCAACCCAGAATTTTGATTATGATCAACCAATTACTTTATCTCATAAATTAAGGGATCTGGTGTTATTTGGAATTAAAGTTGGGAAATTTGGGGTAATTTTAGCCAATCAACAGACAGTGTTGCATTAGCAGCTTGTTAACATGACAACTACATGCTGTGTTGTGATTCACAGTTGTCTGTGTTGCTGTTATCTATGTTGATTTTTCACACTTGATTCTTCACACCATGAGATTCTTTTCACTCATGTGTTTTGTTTTGATTTTTCTGTGTGTTAGTATATTACATATTTTTCTGTGCTTTTTCTGTGCGTTTGTATTTTTACATATTTTTCATTTCATATATTTTTGAGACTCATTGACTCAGATAGCTAAATTTATGATTTCACAAGGTAAATTCTATTCAAGAAAATTTAAATTAGGAGTATTTCTTAAACCGTTAGCTCCACATTTCAACAGCTTAACTGAAATTTAGCTCACATTACAGGAACTGGGAGGGATATTGTGGAACAGAGAAACTGTGTGTGATACAGATAATTTGACATTATTTTTGAATTCTGCTTGCAAAAATGTATAAAATAAAGGTATTCTCTTCCTTGAGACAAGTTCTTTGTTGACCAGTGTTATTCTTATCGTAGTTTACAAATCCAAGCATGAAAACATTACTCAACTTTGGAGTTTTGGAACAGATGCCCTCTTCACACACACACACACACACACACACACACACACACACACACACACACACACACACACACACACACACCACACAAAAAGACACACACACACATACATGAATGCATAAATGTACATATAAACTTACATATGAATACATTCATCCATTTATATATTAATGATGTACACAAATACATGACAGGTATACATAATACTGAAATACGCATAAAGTAAACACATGCGGACAAATATATTACTATAACAAATTTAAAAAATATAATAAAACCATACAATCAATGAAGAGACAAAAGAAACAGTAAGAAGATACATGTTGATTTTATTAGATATTTCTGTTTATTTAGAAACCTACAATGAACAGGTCAGATGCTAAACTATAAATTTCACAGGGTACAACCTTAAAGTTGACACCGCTCTGCTTAACGCAGAAAATTTCTGTCTCACTATTGGCAGTTTTTTCGATTTTTAAACCTTTGTAACTTTTTCCTGTAATTTTTTCTTCACAACATCATACATTCAAAGCAATGAAACTGGAAGGCTACATTATTATAGCCAATTTTCAGATTTTTTACTTCCTTTTCAAAAATGCATATTTTGCAAATGAAAAAACTAGATCCGATTTGGCTGCTATCTCTAGCAAGGCAGGCATCTATTTGTAACTTTGTTGCCTTGTTATGATGATAATGATGATTAATGATAGGTGTCAATAATGATGATGACAATGGTGATAAAAATCTTGTTATTGTTTATTTCAATGCTGACCCAGATCAAGTAAAATAAACTTTTGATGAAAGATATTCTGTCCATGACCATCTCATCTTATTTATCTAGGATTGTATTGTCCAAGAATTATTCTTCAGATGGCAGGGCATGATTTGGTGGCTATCTCTTGCAGGTCTAATACCATGTGTAGCATTGTTTGCTTACATTGACAACAAGAGTGATGAGTGTGATGGCAGTGATGATGATGATGATGATGATGAGGAGGAGGAGGAGGAGGATGATGATGATGATGATGAAGATGATGACAATGATGGTGGTGATGATGATGATGATGATGAAGACAACAATGATGATGATATTGATGAGGATTGACATATTGGCATTAAAAGTTGGTAGAAATAAGAAATTTGAACACTTCTCTCATAGTGCCAGCTCAAAAACACACTCTAGACCAAAAAGTCACAACATGTAGTTCTACCGTAGTTCTAGTTGCATGCTGTAATAACACATTACTGGGTAATGAAGAATAAATAGTTAATAATAGACGGCTAAAAGATTTCAACAGAATATTTTTGAATTTCTCAAATTTGTGCCAATTCTTCAAATGTTTAGAAACTAGCTCCACTCAGCAGGTGTTGTGGATATTTGAGATTAGTTTGTTTAGCAGAAAACAAACAACAAATTTATGTCAAGAAATGGTGAGAAGCAGGAAGATGAATTGGATGCTGGAATTGCAGATGCTGGCACAGTAAGGCACCAGCTTCAGCATTTGATCTTCAGAAGATGAGAGGTCAGTAAAAAAAAACTCATCTTCAGCTTGGGGTTTGTGCCTATCCTCACTAATGGATATTAACCTTAAGCATGCTGTAGGTGCATCATCTTCTCTGTAGCTGCAGGTGAATTGTGTTGCATTGAGAGGAGTGCTTAAAATAGACACTTCACAAAATTCATTTCCTGTAATTTAAACTGGAAACAGCCTACTTTTGATTCTGAACAAGGTTAAACTTTTGTTTTCTCCCACCATTTGGATTGTTTTTCTTTCGACATGCGGTACAGAATTTTTTCACTTGAACATAGCCTTTTTTTTTTTGATTCTCTTTGGACAAAAATAGCTGTTCCTGCATTTGACAAAGCTTTTCTTGAAGAAATCTTCTTTGATTCAGACTCTGGAGATGATTTCGAGGAATTTACTCAGGCAGATTTTGATGGTGAATTGGTTGGAGGTAATGGTGAGAATGGTGACAGTGGTGATAGTGATAGTGAGAATGATGTACTTAGTAGATACTATCATCCATGGCTGATTGATTTTAAGGTAAGTACTGGGCCCCAAAGAGGTACCTGGTGGCATTTCTGAGGGGCAGCTCTTTTGTTTCTTCATGAATAATAAAACAAGAACTTTGTCAATGAGACAAATATAAATGTTAGTCAAACAAAGGCAAAAAGAGAGGGGCAAATGCTGGTTCCCACTCATACATCAACATGTAGAAGCATGTCGCTTTTGATGAAATGAAAGTATTTGTAATAATTTTGTTTCTGATTGGACTTATTAAACTCTCATCATTTAATTTGTACTGGTTCACTGATTTTATTGAGATGTCAGGCTTCAGACATCAGAGCAAAAGACAGGTTTCTTAGAAACCTGTCCTTTACTCATCTTTCAAACAACTTGAAAGCAAAACTGAGAAATCATCCTGAGCATTATTGAGCACATAAGATCTGGTCACTTTTTGAAAAACTTGTGCCACTTTGGCAGAGATTCTTTTATCCTAGAAAGGAACTTAAAGTGGATAAAAGTATGATTCTTTTCAAAGGAAAAACAGGCCTACTGAACTACATACCAAGCAAAACCAACCAAGTGGGGCTTGAAAGCCTAGGGGCTAGCTGACAGGAAAACTGGCTGCATCTACAATTGGCAGATATGCTTGGGTTGAGAAACAGCCTAGGCACCGATGGGTAGTTGGTATTGCACACAAAGTGGTTTCCCCTCTCTCGGAGAACGTCCAGAATAAGGAACATATTATTTATACGGACAATTTTTTCTCATCACCTGCATTATTTCATGACCTGGCCCAACATGGACAGAAGCATGTGCACACTACATGCAAACAAGCAAGGTGTGCCAAATGAAATCAAAGCAGCAAGACCCAAGTAAAGAAGCACCCCACCCCCATCACACTCAGAGATGGATACATTTTGCACATTTCCTAGTTTGACAAAAAGCCAGCAAATCTTCGAACAACTATCCACTCTGCTGAGACCTTCAGAAAAGAAGTTCAATTGAAACATCATGAAGATCATACCAGGATTGTGTACGAACCGTATGCTGGGCAATTCTACTCACTGCACATGGGGTGAGCAGAGTGGAGGCAGGTAGAGCAGACAAACAGATAATATACTACCTGGTGCTGCAAAGCCTTGTGAGTGGATTTGATAGATGGAAACTGGAAGAAGCCTGTTGTATATATGTATATGTGTGTGTGTGTGTGTGTGTGTGTGTGTGTCTATGCATGTGTCTTTGTGTTTGTGTTTGTCCCCCCCCCACTGCTTGACAATCAATGTTGGTGTATTTACATCCTCATAACTTAGTGGTTTGGCAAAAGCGACCGATAGAATAAGTACCAGGTTTATCAACAAAAAAAAAAATTAAGTACTGGGGTCAAATTCATTCAATTGAGAATTCTTCAAGGTGGTGCTCCTGCATGGCCACAGATGTACCACATGGTAGAAAAAGTTTTCTTTTATCTTTTTGAAATATGTTTCTGTAAGCCATGGTTATTTGAAAGCCTAGTCAGCCTGTTGGGTCAATGCTGAAAAGTTCAGGCTGAGAATTGTGCATTCTCCACTGGAAGGCTACCTGTCAGGTGTGTCTCATAGGAGAGGTAGAAGGACAAAAGATCCTTCTACATACACTAGAAAAGTTGGTATTAATAGAAAACCACCTTATAATCAACTCCAGGTGCCTGAAATCGCCCAGATTGTGCTGTATGTTCAAACCAAGACAAGAAGTGCCACCAGACCCAGTTCATGTAGGGAAAGTGTGATGTGGCACTCTGCCTATAGTGATTTGTAACCTTTGCATGCCATGTAGTTAAGAAATATCCTGATTGCAGGCATCGATCTATGGTTAAGTAATTTGTTTTCCAGTCATGTGGTTCAAGGTTTTATCCTAGTGGATAAGTCAAGTATATTCTACTGGAGCTTAATAATTGGAAACTGCGAAATCCCCATCATAAATGTGTGTGTGTGTGTGTGTGTGTGTGTGTGTGTGTGTGGCTGTCTGTGTCTCACTGCTTAACCACCAGGGGCTGGTTAGTTTGTTTATGTCCTTGAGACTTGGAAGTTCAGCAAAAAGACACAGATAAAATAAATACCACATTGAAAAAAAAAAGAAAGATGTTGTAGGGTCAGTTTGATTTGATTAATGAAACTCTTCAAAGTGATGCTCCAGAATGGCTGTAGTCAAATGACAGAAACAATTCAAGGAATAAAAATAGTTGGAAAAAATCCATTATCTATTTAGACGACATTTCCTGTAGAACTGTCGTTATATTATACACATTAGTTTAACAAATGTATCTATTTTTATCATTTACCAAGATGCCTAGTTGATTAAAACCTAGTATTTCTTATACAAATTCATCTTTTAAAACCTCTCTCTCTCTCTCTTTTCCCTCTGTTTCTTATCTCCTTGTTAGATTCATTAATTTCCAGTCATCTTAACTGTTACACTTGAACGAGCCTTTAGCTGTTGTGTTTATAAAGTTGCATCTTCCACTTATAATCAATTGCACACTTCACTAACTGCATCGCCATCTTCATCTGTTTCACCAATTGTCCTCTAATGGAAGATGACAACGATGATGATGATGATGATAATAATGGGCAGGCAGGTTAGTTGGAGGGGAGAGGAGAGGAGATAAATATTTTCCATTTCTCTTGAGGGGTGGAAGAAGTGCTAAAGAACCCTTGACTGATTACTGAAAGCCTTATCAGATCAAATTGACATTGGTTACATTTTCTTCCTCTAAATCTTTTTTTTTTTCTCACTTTCTCTTCTCATTCACTTTCTCTTTCTTCTCTCACTTTACTCCTCTCTCTCTCTCTCTTTCTCTGTCTTCTACACACCCACCTACCTCATATATTTGTGTCAACACCCTCAGAATTCGATCAATATGAACATTATATGATGCAACTGTAATGTTCATATAAACCTCAAGTTTTTTTCTTCTTTATGTTCAAATAAATATACTTTGAGTGATAATACTTTTCTGCAGTCAAACTTAACACCTGTATCCTACACCTCTCTCTCTCTCTCTCTCTTTCTCTCTCTCTAACTCTCTTTCTTTCTCTCTCTCCCTCATTATGTATATTTCCATATATAACCTATACTGAACTGTTTCAAAATTACTGCAACTCAATTTAAAAGCCGACACCTAGGTCTCTTGTGGAATAAATTTTCTCTCTCACTTTTTTGTTTTTTTAGCTAAAGCCAGATATATTCTTTAATGCTTCGATAACTAAAGTAATAACAAATGGCAGAACTCTTCTGTTAGCATTCATTATTATATTCTTTGGTTTAGATTTGAAAAGCAATTTCTCAGACAACCAGCTGCTACTTTTTGATAAGATTAAACATATTTCTTTTGTTTTTGATGTTTTTTTTAATGACTTTTGTATATATATGTTTTTTTGTTCATTCCTATAATAGAGCTTAAGTGGTTCTTCTCTTTTTTCTATTTTTTTTTGTTCTGGTTCTTTTACTTTTTTAGCATTTTTTTTGTAGTTTTTATTACATCTTTCTGATAGCAGATTGGTATAATATGGATGTATTTCTTATTGTTTTCATCATATAACCACCCTTCATCATCATCCTCCATTTCTTCCTCCTCCTTCTCATCACCATCATCATCACCATCAGTATTCTTCTCCTCTCTCACCTCATCACCCCTCATTGTCATCATCATCATCGTAGTTGTTGTCATCGTTGTCGTCGCTGTTGTCGTCGTCATCGTCATCATCATCATCATCATAATCACCAGTATTCTTTTCTTCCTTCTCCTCCTCCTCATCAGTCAATCAATCAATCAATCAATCAATCAGTCAATCAATCAATCAATCAGTCATTAGTTGACTAAATCAATAATAAAGTGTCAGTCTACAGGTTAAAAGGTTGATCGTTTGTCTCCTTGTGTCAATGGCTCTACACCCTACTCAAGACCAAATCATAACCCTAACCCTAACCCCAACTCTTCCCAACCCACTCTATTTGGCTGCAAATATGCTCCCTACAGAAATATAGTTCATTGTAACAAAGAAGGGAATGTTTCATAATTAACATATATTATTTTAATTACCTTGCAATGCTGAGATCAAGTCCTGAAGAAAATAATGACAACCCACTCTGGTATTTATGCAGAGTACAATCTACCATATTGGATTTGGGCCCTGGGTTATGGTTATGGACTATATATGAAGGCTTGTGTAATATAGTGAGTTGAAAAACTTGATTCACTGAGATCATCCATGCAATTAGTAGAAGGATCCTCCCTGCTTTAGGGGTGCTTGAAATCTAGAAAAAACAACAGACAAAGTGATTAACTTCAATGAAGTTTTTCAAAAATGAAATCAGTGGCTGATAGTTGTGGATCTTGTTTTTAAAGGCATTTGACGAAAACAATGGGCAGCAGTTTCAGTGCTGTTACATCTCCCCAGAAAAGTATATTCTACTCAGTAAGACTTTGAAATGATCAAAATGTGTGTGTGTGTGTGTATGTGTGTGTGTGTGTGTGTGTGTGTGTGTGTGTGTGTGTGTGTGTGTGTGTGTGTGTGTGCTTGTATATCTGTATATGTTTGCATATATATATATATCTATATATATATACATTTTTGATAGAAAGGACAGCAAAAGAAAGAAAGAGACCTCAATATTATGTAAAGAGAGGAATTTATCTGTAAAAATATGTGACACTTATTCGGTAGCCACGATAAAACTCCAAGTTTCGGATGCCAGGGTGGGAGCCCACACCAACATCTCTTCAGTTATCCGGTCATTGAAAATTCATGTGATATGTGACATGAATTTTCAATGGTCAGATAACTGAAGAGATATTGGTGTGGGTTCCCACCCCGGCATCCGAAACTCGGAGTTTTATCATGGCTACCGAATAAGTGTCACATATTTTTACAGATATATATATATATATATATATATATATATATACATATATCTTTTAAATTTGTCTATGGGACATGTTTTGAATATGCAAATAAAGCTTCTATTCTATTATGCTGGTCACAGTCTAATGATGCTGACTGGTGAACCAGTTGTACATCCATTAAGGTTGTACATCTATTAATCATATATCATCTGAAGAAATGAATCCACGAAGATGATCAACCTGATGCCCACAGATATTATGAACTGCACTGTAATCATCCTTGGAATATGGACTGTGATCTTAAGAGATATGTGTTTTGTGGAAACGTGTGTACCAATGCATTAAATATTTATAATTTCCATCCAAGGATTATTATTATTATTATTACTGTTATTATTATTATATAAAATAATTAAGGTAGCTAGATGCAATTCAAAACCAAAAAGAGAAATAATTCACTGTCACTAAAAAGTGATTACAGGTGCAGGGAGCACCAGCATTGCTAGAAATAAAACTCTTTAGTCACAGAAATACATGTTCTATTTACTGACAAGGGAGATAACTTCCCCACCACAAGTGAGTGGCTTTAGATTGGCATGCCAATTTCACATGGAAATTAATGCTCATCAGTAATGCTTACACCATTGTGGGTGGTGAAACTAAATTTACCTCGTCAATATAATTCCGCAAAATGGTAATGTAAAAATTATAGAATAATTAAGGTGGCTAGATGCAATTCAAAACCTTCACCTTCTTCATTTTCCATAGCTGAGGCCATTTTGTATTTAAGAGGATTGTATGCCTTCTTTGACTATTCATATGCCAAAGAGGCATGCAGCATCAACTATATAACACTACCACTAGGTCCAGTTTGTCATAGTTATTATTATTATTATTATTATTATTATTATTATTATTATTGAGTGAGTGAGAGAGCCACCATCAAAGTGACAGTGGAATAAAATATATGAAGCCCAATATACCCATCATGACTACCTGTCTGATAAGGGTACACCTGGCACATGCATCACAACCATATGTGAGTGACATAGCGATCTCATATCAAGATAAACAGTGCATGACCTTGCAGGTAGGGCCCAGTTGGAATTTTCTTAGGGCTGAGTAGCCCATTCTGCTCAAAAGGTCCCTGAATAAGGTTTGTTTAAGGATGATGAACAAAACACCCATATTTCCAGAGGTGAATTATTCAAATCCCAAAGAATTCTTCTCAACTCATGGCTATGATGCTCCCCCACTACTTCTGCTCATGATAAGAGATGCACATAGCATCAGCCCCTAAGGAACATGCTCAACAGGTTAAGGTCAAGCAGCTGACAAGCAAATCTGTAGTATGGAACAGAATATTTGCATGTTGCCCATCTTATATACCAAGACAAAACAATGTACATAATAACACTTCCCATCAGTTAAGATCAAAAGCCATGAGAGCCACTGTTGGGTACAAGGACATTCTGCTGACCATAGGAGAAGCACTGCTGCATGAGGTGAAGTCCAACAATTTCCAGTGATTATTCTTGACACTTGTTAATTGACATTGCAAAATTAACTCTTCCTGGAAATTGAAGTTCCTTGAATTCAGAGGGCATGTCTGCAGGAATTAGTGGAATTCTTGGAATAAACACATTTTCTCCCTTTCCTTGTCCAGTGAGGATTGTTGTTTCCAAAAGATGTGGATGCATTTGCCTGATAATCAGTGTTGTTCCATTACACAGCTTTGGAGGATTCAGATTTCTCAAAAGCATTATTGGAACTCCTTTCTTCAATGTCAGTTTGGGAGAAAGCATTTCACGAGGATCCAAAGAGTTAAGAAACTCAGTAGGGTAATTCACAACCTCATTGAGGTCCACAACCGTATCAACTGAGAAATAATTTTTTTTCTCAGTATTGATTGATTGCATAAGTTTCCAATTGACAACCTGGACAGTCTCATTCTTTGGTACAAGTATGGCTCTTTCACAAAACCAATCATGATCTTGAAAATTATGTTCAATGTTTGGGTAAACCTTGATAATTAACTCTTCTACAGTTTTGACCAAAATGCCACAGCCATTTGGAAAAGTAATGTCTCCATTACTGTCTTGCTGAATGCTTCCATTTCCCAGATCCAGTGGCTAAGCTGCAAATCTTCCAGCATCCAAATCTCTGAATAAACTCACTCTGCTGAAAGTCTGAGCCAGCCAAAAATCTGATTTGTGCAGAAGTCAAATTTGTGCTGAAAGTTTGATTTGGGCCGAAAGTTTGAGTTCTTCATTATTTCCTTCCAAATGCTTTGATTCACAAATTCAGTGGGACTTTGAAACCTCACAAACATGAACCCTCACATACATGAAACCTCTCACTCTAACTTGGATTTTGCTTTAAATGAACTGAATTGAAAATATTTTTTTAATTCACAAAGATTTGGTATTACTTTAAATTCAGTTTAAATGAAAAGCTTGTAAGGTCACACATTTTTGGAGTTCTTTTAAAATTTGAATTTTCAACTGTTAGCATGTAACAAATCTTTATCCAGACTTGATCCTCTTGCTGGATGTTCAAGAACCAAATGAAGGTCAGATTTTCAATCCCAGGATCATCCTGATTCCAAAATGGTTAAAAATGTCTATGTAGAGCAAATGTAGACTGAGATACAAGGGTCCTGGATAGATGGACAGACAGTCAAATACTGAAGTTGATATAATAAAGTACATCATTGAGCACAGTACTCCAGCTGAAGCTAATAATATTGTGGATCAGCCAATGAAACTATTTTAACCTCTTGTAAACTCAGAGACTATTCATATAATAAAGGTTTCTAATTTTGGCACGTCAGAAATTTCGAGCGAGGTGTAAGTCAATTATATTGACCCTAGCATACAACTAGTACTTATTTTATTGACCCTGACAGGATAAAAGACAAAGTTGACCATGGCAGAATTTGAACTCAAAACATAGGGACGGACAAAATACTACTAAGCATTTTGCCTGCTGTGCTAACGATTCTGCTAGCTCATCGCCTAGCCACAAAGAAATATTAACTACTTTTCTTGGAAACAGGTGATGGTTTGTGACAGGAAGGGCATCCAGCCATAAAAAATCTCCCTCAATAAACTCTGTCCAGCCCATGCAAGCCTAGGAAAGTTTTCATTAAAACAAGGATTACATACATATATATATATATATATTGTTACGAACGCCCGCATGCGAAGCACCTCGACGAAGAGAAAACTCACGTGCGCGCAAACGTTGACGCTCAGTGAGTCAGGATGTTCACCACGACTAAGCCCAGCCGGAGCACGTAACGAAGACAACAGGCAAAAGGAGGAAGAAATAACACGGAGACCATAAGTTGGGTAGTGGAACTAACTTTTTCTTAGCAAAACAATACATCATCAATACATCATCAAAATAAAACATTGCATAACAATTCAAATAACATTTAACAAAGGTTTCAGAACATTGCATAATCACAAGTTTACAATCAAGAGTTCATATATCAAGTCGAATTAAAAGTTCTTTCACTTCGTTGTTTTTCTTTTCCATTAACAACATGTCCCATCAAAGTTCTTTTCTTTTCTTTTCCACCAGTTAACAAAATCTCTTTTTCTTTTAAAACATGTAACAAAGTTCTCTCTTTAAAGAATATTTACACAAACCTTTACCGCAAGAATTTTCTTTCTTTCAAAGCTCTCACTATAATCCACAAGAAGTGACCAACTGACTACTACAATCTCTTGGCTGCCACAACAGTTCCATCTCTCTGATTCCTCTCTCTGATTGCTTCAGTCCCTATCTGCTGACCATAGGCTCTCTCTGTCAGCCTCTCTCTGTCAGCCTCTCTCTGTCAGTCTCTCTGTTCATCTTCACTGGCTCCACTGGCCTTCACATCAACTGCTGTACATCTTCACTGGCTGACGTTCTTCATCCAACTCCCTGACCAACTGCTCTGGCCAACCGCCTCGCACCAACTCCTGTACACCAACTCCTCGATGCCAACTGCTCTGGCCGACCGCTCGTGCCAATTCCTCCGTCTCCAAATCCCGCTGTCATATTTATCACAAATACCGTAGCTCAATAGTGCTACCTTACTCCCTCCAAAGCTGGGTCAGTTCAGTACAATTCCTATCTTGTTTTTCTGAACTTTCGCTGACCGGAAAGGGTCAGCGATCACTCCTATGTTAAAAATATCTGTACTTGTTCACAGGACAAAGGAAATACCATTGTCCTCAACAACCAGAATACGGTTTCAAACCCAGCTCAGGGAATAGGGATATAACATTAATTTGTATTTCAGTGGTCCGTATCAATATGTAATATATAGTATAATTATAAACAGGGCAAATTTTAGCCATTTCTCTGCAGACTGAAAAAAATTATGAACAACCTTAATCGATTTTCAAACCTTATTGTGTTTTCATCAGAGGCGTCCACATACATACATACATACATACATACATACATACACACACATACACACACACACACACACACACACACACACATATATTATTTAATAAACACAATATGTTTTTTGTGTTACTATTAGTTTCATGTGCTGAGAACAGGCCAGACAGTATGTCCTAGCACAATCATCAGGCACTGTCCACATGGTATATATATATATATATATATATATATATATATATATATATATATATATATATATATACATATATATTTATATATCAAAACAAAGTGGAATAAGGGATTAGTAATCTAGTCAAAATACTTCTTAAGCTCTTCTTATATGATGATACATTAGTCTGCAACTTCTGGTATTTCAAGAAGAATATTGATCACATCAATTTCACTTGTCTCACATGATCTGTGAAGGCCATTAGCACAACCATTTCTTGATTAAACCATAAAAAAAAGGGGAAAAAATCTTAAGTCAGTGTAGAGAAATACATGAATATCATTATTTCCAGCTTTTGCTCTCTTCATCAAGCAAATATAATTAATAAACTATTAGTAGACATGACTGGTTATAATAATGCCAAAGAGTTGAGTAGATTTTTACAATTCAGTGTGATAAAGAAAAATTATTAATGTTGTAGTTAAGTATGCGATGATGAATTACAGAGGAAAGAAGCCCTGAAAATGTATCATGTCTATGACTTCCTCAAGAGATTTGGTTATTCAAGTGAAATGAAATGAAATGATGTGAAGCCAAGTCAAGTGAAAGGAATTTTGGAAATATAAAACTGTGTCACTGACTTTTAACATCCTTGGATCTAGCCTCTCTGGTTTAGCTGTAATTGCCAGGATGAGTCTTGAGTTTTATGATAGGTACATGTGATTCATGCATGCTGCAAGACACAAATGAAAAGGTTGATATAAAAAAAAGGGCATCTGGCTGCAAAAAAATCTTTGCCCTAAAAAGTCACATCCAACTCATGCCAGCATGGAAAAGCAAATATAAAAATGATGATGTTGTTGTTGTTTATGATGATGATGATGATGATGATGATGATGATGATGATGGTGAGGATGAAGATGATGATGATGAAATAAACTATTGATTCCTCCTATAAATATATTGTCTAAATGTCTACAAAGATATTGATTTCTCAACATTGGTGCAAGACTAGAAATTTGTCTTGTGAAGAAGGGGAGGGGTATGACCATTTGAATTAGCTTTGGCTTCCTCATCTTGAGTACATTTCTGGTACCCAGTTTTACCAAAACTCGAGGAATAAAAGACAAAGTTGTCCTTGTTGCGATTTAGATTTAGAAGGCAGATGGATGGAACTTAGTACTAAAAGCTTGCTGCTACACAGTCCGTTTTCTTTTCCTTACTACTTAGCTAGGGGAATGGTAATGCATGAGGTTTAGTAGTTAAGGAGTTTTTAGATTGAGCAGTGTACTGTGTCCTCGTGCAAGGTACTTCACTTCATATCGTCCCTGTCTATTCTGCTAGAAATGTCTATCAGCAGTAGCTGAGTGTCAGCCTTGTGAGAGACTAGCATCTCATTCAATGGTGGGGCAGTGGCGTTCAGTGGTGTTCTCTTGTCTAAATACCTTGAAAATCCAGATAAATTCTGATGTTATGAGCCAGTTAGCTTCAGGCAGGCATTAATTATAGAATGTAAGGTAGCATTCACAAACTTTTTACAGATCATAGGCACAGACATAACTGTGTGGTAAGATGGTTGCTTCCTAACCACATGGTCCTGGGTTCAGTGTCACTGCGTGGCACCTTCGGCAAGTGTCTTCTACTATAGCCTCGGGTCAACCAAAGCTTTAGAAACTGAAAGAAGCCAATCGTATGTGTGTGTGTGTGCGTGTGTGTGTGTGTGCATGTGTGTGTGTGTGTGTGTGTGTGTGTGTGTGTGTGTGTGAGTGCGTGTGTGTGTGTGTGTGTTTGTCTCCCCCAACATCGCTTGACAACCAATGTTGGTGTGTTTACATCCCCGTAACTTAGTGGTTCGGCAAAAGGGCCCAATAGAATAAGTACTAGGCTTACAAAGAATAAGTCCTGGGATTGATTTGCTTGACTAAAGGTGGTGCTCCAGCATGGCTGCAGTCAAATGACTGAAACAAGTAAAAGGATAAAAGAATAATGCATACATACATACATACATACATACATACACATATATATATATATATATATATATATATATACATATATATATATATATATATATATATATATATATATATATATATATATATATATATATATATATATATATATATATATATATTTATATATATATATATATATATATATATATATATATATATATATATATATATATATATATATATATATATATATATATATATTTATATATATATATATATATATGTGTGTGTGTGTGTATGGCAAATGAAAGATGGAATTTATTTTGAGGCAAATTTTCTATGCCAAGATGCCCTTCCTATTGCCAACACTCACCTGTTTTCAAGCAAGGTAACATTTTCCATGAACAGACATGTCTTTGGAGAATATTAGAAATGCATGACACTGCTTGTATGACAATGATTATATCAATTTACAACTACACATGATGACAATACAAAGTGACACAACCTCACACGCACACACACACACACACACACACACACATACACACACACACACACACATACACACACACACACACACATACACACACTCGCCTACACACACATACTCTCACTCCCACTTTCTCTCTCTCACACACACACTCACTCTCTCTCACTCTCTCTCACTCTCTCTCACTCTCTCTCACTCTCCCCCCCCCCCCCACACTCTCTGTCTCTCTCTCTGTTTCTCTGTCTGTGTCTCTGTGTGTCTCTGTGTGTCTCTCTCTGTCTCTCTCTGTCTCTCTCTCTAACACACACACACACACTCTCTCTCTCTCACACACACACACACACACACACACACACACACATACACACACACACACACACAGACACACATTCACATATACATAATGACCTTTGTTTAGTTTCCATCTATGAAATCCACTCACATGGCTTCAGTTGGCCTGGAGCTATATCAGAAGACTCTTACCATGCAGGTGCCATGCAGTAGGACTGAACTAAAACCCTGTAGTTGGGAAGTAAACTTCTTAACTGGTTCTAATGTATTTAGCTGATATTTTGATATGCTATTCAACAAGATTCTTTAACCTTATGAAAATTTGAATGCATCATGAACTTCTTCCTCCTCTTGAATAATTTTCTTCTCAGTCTTGTAGGTTACTCTCTTTTACTTGTTTCAGTCATTTGACTGTGGCCATGCTGGGGCACCGCCTTTAGTAGAGCAAATCGACCCCCAGGACTTGTTCTTTGTAAGTCTAGTACTTATTCTATCGGTCTCTTTTTGCTGAACCACTAAGTTACGGGGATGTAAACACACCAGCATCGGTTGTCAAGCAAAGTTGGGGGGACAAACACAGACACACAAACATATACACACACATACATACATATATATATATATATATATATATATATATATATATATATATATACATATATACGACGGGCTTCTTTCAGTTTCCGTCTCCCAAATCCACTCACAAGGCTTTGGTCGGCCCGAGGCTATAGTAGAAGATACTTGCGCAAGGTGACACGCAGTGGGACTGAACCCAGAACCATGTGGTTGGTAAGCAAGCTACTTACCACACAGCCACTCCTGCAGCTATCATACTTTAGGTTGGCCTCATTAAGGGCAAAAAATACCCATAGAATAAGTACTAGGCTTACAAAGAATAAGTCCTGGGGTCGATTTGCTCGACTAAAGGTGGTGCTCCAGCATGGCCACAGTGAAATGACTGAAACAAGTAAAAGAGTAAAAGAGTAAAGAGTATGTCCATCTCAAAACACTTAGACCTGGTTTTTGCTTATAGCATTTACTTGGGAAATTTATCTTCATGAAATTTTACTGGTCATAAAGTTAGAAAACTTTTATCTTAAGTGTGGAAAGAACTGTGATTTAATATCTAAATTCATTTCAGGATTCAAATATTGAAAATATGAAATTCTTGTAAGTGTAAACAATGTAAGACAACATAATCAATTTGAGATATTACTGTAATCCACAATTACTTTTTGTGTAAAACTAATTAACTTTTTCTAAATTCCCATCTGGCCCAAATATTCTACCTGTTTTATATTCAAGCCAGCCAGATTTGGCCCCTCCCGCCTATCCAACAAAGTCATTCTAAAAAAAAGTAAAAAAACAATCACATCATTGAAATCTTGAAGCTACAAGGTAATGCATGATCCATTCAAACCAATCTGAATAATCTGAATGCTAAAGGGTTAACTCAAGCCTTATATAGATGTTTTATAAATAAAGTTCATATCTTGCGCTGATTACATGTCATGTAATTCCTTTGAATAATACTTGTCACAGCCAGAAGATACCATTTAGAAAAAGTAATTTTAATGTTTCTCAATGGCTAAAAACTCCTTTCATACCATCACTTCTCACTAACTATTTTATGGCCGAAAGAGGAACTATTTTTACTGGTTCCTCACCATGGTTGACTAATTTATATAAGACCCATGGCTCAGTGGTTAGAGTGTTGAGCTCAGTTATGAGGTAGTGAATTCGATTTCTGGACTGGCTATGTGTTATGTTCCTGAGCAAGACACTTCATTTTATGTTGCTCCAGTTTACTCACCTGTGGAAATAAGTTGCTGCATCACTGGTGCCAAGCTGTATCAGCTTTTGCCCTTTCTTTGGATAACATTGGTAGTGTGAAGAGGAGAGGCTGGTATGTAGGGGTGACAGCCAGTCTTCCATAAACAACCTTGCCCGGACTTGTGCCTCAGTGGGGAACTTTCTCGGTGCAATCCCATGGTCATTCATGACTGAAGGGGGTCTTTACTCTCTACCTTAAGTTGCAGGCAGGACTTCTCTTATAGTTCAAGAGTAATCAAAGCCTCAAAGCTTTGTGTGTGGAATTCATAGTTGGAAACTAAAAGCAGTTTGTTGCACACACACACAGACACACAGAAACACACACACACACACACACACACACACACACACACACACACACACACACACACACACACACACACACACACACACACACACAGAGTTCAAGTAGACAAGTTACATGCATATATGATGAAACAGCTATGACAAGTTACATGTATATTTGATGAAACAGCTACGATGAATTATGAATATTACTCTCTTTTGCATGATCAGGAATAAAGAGATGTTGTGCTGATCTACCTCCTATGATATAATCCCTCAATGATAGAAATTTGTGTTGGTTAGGGTTACGTACACAAGATGGACATCAACAGACTCCCCAGACAAATCCTTTACTTCTAACTATGCACGGGAAAAAGAAAACATAGAAGACCTAGACTGAGATTCAATGATACTACAAAAAGGAATATGGAATGAAAAGGAATTGGTCATAATAATTAGGAAACTCAAGCGAAAAACTGACCAGTATGGAGAAGGCTTATCTAGTCATGCCAAAGCCAGAAACAGTCGTAGTTGCAATGACTGACTGCAGATAATATGTGTGTGGGTGTGTGTATGTCTGTGTGTTTATATATATGTATATTTTTGAGTAAATAAAGGATTGATGTAACACTAAGTATCACATATTCTTTGTAAATTCCAGAAGTGAATCATGGTTACAGGTTAAAATAATTTCAGAGTGCTTGTTGATGATATCATTGCATAATATTATTTCTAATGTCTCTGCCAGGCAAAGGTTACATGTTTTTGAATATATATATGTATATATATATATATATATATATATATATATATATATATATATATATATATATATATATATATATATATATATATATATATATATATATATATATATATATATATATATATATATATATATATATATATATATATATATATATATATATATATATATATATATATATATATATATATATATATATATATATATATATATATATATATATATATATATATATATATATATATATATATATATATATATATATATATATATATATATATATATATATATATATATATATATATATATATATATATATATATATATATATATATATATATATATATATATATATATATATATATATATATATATATATATATATATATATATATATATATATATATATATATATATATATATATATATATATATATATATATATATATATATATATATGTATATGTGCAGGAGTGGCTGTGTGGTAAGTAGCTTGCTTACCAACCACATGGTTCCGGGTTCAGTCCCACTGTGCGGCACCTTGGGCAAGTGTCTTCTACTATAGCCTTGGACCGACCAAAGCCTTTTGAGTGGATTTGGTAGACGGAAACTGAAAGAAGCCCGTCGTATATATTTTATATATGTGTATGTGCGCGTTTGTGTGTCTGTGTTTGTTTCCCCAACATCACATGACAACCCATGCTGGTGTGTTTACGTCCCTGTAACTTAGCGGTTCGGCAAAAAGAGACCAATAGGATAAGTACTAAGCTTACAAAGAATAAGTCCTTGGGTCGATTCTCTCGACTAATGGTAGTGCTCCAGCATGGCCACAGTCAAATGACTGAAAGAAGTAAAAGAATAAAAGAGTATATCTATGTGTGTGTAGCAGGGAGGGAGTGGCTTGTATTATTTTTTTGCGTATACTCTTGTTTAGACATCACACAATGATTGTTATGTCATGCCATTGCCATACAAGAAAGGTTATTTGTTTCCATTCTAACAGTAAAAAAATACTACCTTACTTGGAAACAGGGCATTTGCTTTTACAAATTCTGCTTCAATGAATTTGACCCATGCAAGCCCGGAAAAGTAGATATTCTTTTCTACTCTAGGCACAGGGCCCAAATGTTTTGGAGAGGGGGCCAGTCGATTAGATCGACCCACAGTATGCAAAGTAAAGGACATTTGCCCAAGGTGCTGAACAGTGGGATCCCAGGATGAAAGGCAAAGTCGACCTCAGTGAAATTTGAACTCAGAACATAAAGACGGACGAAATACTTATTTCTTTATTGGCCACAAGAGGCTAAACATAGAGGGGACAAACAAGGACAGACAAAGGGATTAAGCTGATTACATCGACACCAGTGTGTAACTGGTACTTAATTTATCAACCCTGAAAGGATGAAAGGCAAAGTCAACCTCGGTGGAATTTGAACTCAGAACATAATGGCAGACGAAATACCGCTAAGCATTTCGCCTGGCGTGCTAACAATTCTGCCAGCTCGCCGCCCTTACAGACGAAATACTGCTAAGCATTTTGCCCAGCATGCTAACATCTCTTCCAGCTCACCGCCTTCGAAAAGTAGATATTAAGATGATGATGATGATGAATTTTCATGTAGGATTTTCTTTTCAATGCCAATCTGTGGAACCAATAGTAAGTTTCTTTTAACAGGTAGTCAACGACAGAAGTTAATTCTTCAGCAACATAGCAACATGGTGAATAGGGAAAGTACAAAATGCCTTTTATGTCAAGTTTGTATTCTCTAATTTCATTACTGTGAAAGATAGAATTATTAATACTTCAAAGGCTGGAAGCTCCATCTGCTGCAACAAGGAAACAATTTTTAATGTTAATTCCCAAATCAAGGCAGCAAGCTGAGCTTGTAGGACTGTTAGTACACTGGGAAGAATTCTTAGGGGCATTTCATCTCTCTTTGTGTTCTGAGTTCAAATCCTGCCAAGACTGACTTTGCATTTCATTCTTTCAGGTTCGATAACATAAATACCAGTTGAGCTCTGGGGGTTAAGTAATCGAATTAACCCCTCCCCCCAAATTGCTGGCCTTGTGCCCAAAATTTGAAACCAGTATCAATTCCTAAATCAAGATGGTGAGCTAGCAGAACTGTTTGAACACTGGGCAGAATGCTTAATGTACTTCGTCCATCTTTACGTTTTGAGTTCAAATTCTGCTGAGATCAGCTTTGCCTTTCATTCTTTTGGGGTTTATAAAATAAGTACCAGTCGAAGACTGGAGTTGATGTAATCAACTTACACGCTCCCCTGAAATTAATGGCCTTGTGCCAAAATTTGAAATCAATATTAATTCTCAAATCATTCAAGAACTTTTTCCATGACTTCAGTAGTTTTTGTTTATAACAGAAATTAACCCCCAAAACTGATTCAATTTTATTTTGTTGTTTCTTGTAATATCTAGCACATACACATATATAGGCTTTCACAAACATCAAGTGATACATTCAAAATCAAGGAAAATTGACAACTGCTTATGTTTTTAATTAAGGATGGACTAATAACATTTTTTTTTATATAAATGCTATACATTTTGTTCTATGTAGTTTCAAACCAGCTGCGTTTGATGATCAAGAATTCTTTTATTAATATCTTCTCCTAAATGACCAACACTACAAATATGTACATGTTCAGATACAAATGATGTTAACTTTGTTGCATTGCATCTGGAAAAAGCTGCTATGAAAGTTTACTGCAAATTTGAGTTTATTACTACAGTACTGTATTATTTATGTTTAGCTGAAAAAATCCTGCTTTGTTGAATCAGTTTTGTGAGCTTGTTTTTCAACATTGCACATTTTGCAAATTGCTTTGTTGACAGAGAGTTTTTATGTTTTTTTACCCAGTTTGAAAATTTGTGATCCATTAGTCAGGATTGAAACTTTTTGTCAGGCTTTAACCACTTGTCTTTTATCTTTTACTTGTTTCAGCCATTTGACTGTGGCCGTGCTGGAGTACCACCTTGAAGGGTTTTAGTTGAACAAGTTAACTCAAGGGCTTATTTTTTTTAAAGCCTAGTACTTATTCTATCAGTCTTTTATTGCCAAACTGCTAGGTTATGGGGATGTAAACACACCAACACTAGTTGCCAAGTGGTGGTAGGGGACAAACACAGGCACAACAAAGACACACACACACACACAATGGGCTTCTTTCAGTTTCTGTCTATCAAATCTGCTCACAAGGCTTTGGTCAGCCTGAGGCTATAGTAGAAGATACATTAACAAGGTATCACACAGTGAGACTGAACTCAGAACCATATGGTTTGGAAGCAACCATCTTACCACACAGCCATGCCTGCACACTTGCTAATTTTTTCCAATGGATACAGTTTGGGAATAACTGAAACTTATTTATTATAAAATACTTAGTCTGTTCAGACTTCTCTCACATGACAGAGTAATCGCCACCAACAACTTCCAGTTAACTTTATTATACCAAGGGGCTTCTATGTGGCTACTCAACATGCGAAATATAGAAGCCAAACACCTCTCAATTCACACACACGCACGCACTACTGTCTTAAAGATACATTGAAAAGAATATTATAAGAATCTGCTATCATTAAGATAGCATGTTAACATTAGTTATAATCTATTAATAAATACCTGTTACACCACCACGAGCTAAATGTTGCAAAATAGTGCTGCCAGGGTCAAAATATTGCCCACCAATCCTGAATTCAATAATTCTCACATCACCATTTGACAACCAGTGTTCTTTTGTTAACATCCTCATAACTTAAATGCTCAGCAAAAGAAACTGATAGAATAGGCTTAGGAAAATAAGTACTGGATTTGAATCATTCAACTAAAACCCATCACGGTGGTGTCCCAGCATGGCTGTAAGATGTAAAAGGGAAAATGGTATGAAAGCAGTGGCTTGTAGCTCCAAATGTTTTTGAGTAATCTTAACTAATGGGGGGTGGGGTGGAAATAATAATAATAATAATAGTGTGCTGTTTCAAAAGCACTGTTATCTACTACTTGTAGCCCTATCTGACACTGCCAAGTGGAAAATATACTTGTAGTAGTGATAGATCAACAAAAAGATGTTGAGCCTAGAGGAAATGGTGTTTTTTTGAGATCTGCATGTCTTCACAAGGTAGGGTGTAATACAACTGTCATTGCAAAGCATTGATGATGACAATGATGATGGTGATGATGATGATGATGATGATGATGAAGATGACGACGACGATATATTGTTTAACTTCAGGCCAGCCCTAATTAAGCAGACTTATGAGCCCATGTCCTATAGCTGGCGCTAAAGTTGATTGGGTTTGTTAGAAAGCTCTTAGAAAAGGAGGTACCTTACAATTCTAGTAAAGGGCTTTTGAATCATCAAATCATTGGTTGTTGTTGGTGTTGTTGTTGTTTAGCCCCAGGTCAGCCAGCCCTGATCCAGTAAACCTGTGATAACAAGGTTTTCCAACAATAACTGCAACATCTTTTTTGATACACTGTATCTAGAATTACATTGATTACATTAACCAATGTGTCTCTCCTTCTTTTAAGATGATGTGGTGGATAGAGATTTGAGAGCAACTTGAGAGATTTGAGAGAGATTTCAGTCTGGAGTTATTTCTATCTAGAGGCAAACCCCTCCCCACACCTGCCAACTCCATTGTTTTGTCAACCCTTTTCACTGGCAATCATTGGACACTCTAGCATGCTCGCCATATTCAACACACAAACTAACTCTACCATGAGAGGCTATAAAAACTCAATGCAGACCTACAATACTACTGCTCTTAACAACATCCCCACCACCTCTATATCACCACTACCATCACCACAATCATTACCACCTACAGCAGTAATATTCATCCTCTTTAATATCTATTGTTTTTGCAATTTAATACATTTATTTTATTTTACAACAATTTTATTTTTTTTCCATATTTATTTGTCATGTTTTCAAAGCCAAATAATTTGCATTCATTGATTTCACATTTCACTTCATTCCATCTCTTCTTTTCCTTCTTCTTCTCCTACTACTTTTAATTCATTGATTTTATTCATTTATTTATTTTATGTGTTGATATATATTTGTTTGTTTTCTGTCTTTCATTTTGTTTATTTATTCAATTCTTATATCCATTTATTTTTTTATTTATTCAATTATATGTGTGCATGTGTACATACATGTGCATGTGAGTGTGTGTGTATGTGTGTGAGTGTGTCTGTGCATTTTATGTCTGTATGTGTGTGTGTGTGTGTGTTTGTGTGTGAGTGTGTCTGTATTTATGTCTGTATGTGTGTGTGTGTGTGTGTTTGTGTGTGAGTGTGTCTGTGTATTTATGTCTGTATGTGTGTGCGTGTGTTTGTGTGTTTGTGTAAGAGAGTGTATGTGTGCATGCGCACGTGTGTGTGTGTGAGCAAGAGAGAGTATGTGTGTGTTTGTGTAAAGCTTTTCTTATTCTACATGATGATTCTACATTTTTATTTAATATCCTGCAAGTCTTTTGCTCAACAACAAATTTATGTATTTGTATGGAAAAAAAAAAGAGAAAAATCTTCCTTCAAAGACACACAGACATAAACACACCAGCAGATATCTGGAAAATTACATCTGTTGTACCCTCACACTCTCAGCTTATTTTATTGAACTGGATTGAATTGTATTCTGTATATGATGCAATGTTTTTGGTCAGGGTTTTGTATGTGTTTGTGATTTTAAGTTCTTCACCCTCACACAATATCTTCTTTTACTCTCTCTCTCTCTCTTGTTCTCTTGCTCTCTTTATCTTCCTGTCTGTCTGTCTGACTATTTCCTTCTCTCTCCTACTGCATCACCATCTTGTATCCCCAGCTCCCTTGTACAGTTAGTTTTTAGTTATTAATCTATCTCTCGCTTCTCTATAACAGTTCTTAAAAGACCATCCACTCCCATATTTCTCATTCAACCACAGTCAACAATACCAAAACCACCACTGATGACAACATCTTCATATCTGCTGCTGCTGCTGCTGCTGCTACCACCACTGCTGCTGCTGCCTTTGCTGCTACCACCACTGCCAACACCACCACCACCACCACCACCACACCAGCACCAGCACCACCAGCACCACCACCACCACCACACTATATATATATATAGTGTGTGTGTATGTGTGTATCATCAGCACCACCACCACTACCAACACCATCATCATCAACATTATCCTCCTCCTCCTTCTCCTCGTCGTCGTCCTCATCATCATCATCATCATCACCGCCATCATTTAATGTCTATTTTTCCATGCTTGTACAGGTCAGACAGAATTAATTGAGGCACATTTTCTGTGACCAAATTCCTTTCCTGTTGTCAACCCACCCGTTTTTCAACAAAGGTGATATTTACCATGGCCAGACATTTTTTTTCTGCAAAAGAATGGAAATGTACAGCATCACTTATAATGATAGCGATGCCCGTTTAGAACCATCATATGACATCAGGGCAACAGTAAATATGCACACATTCACAAACATGCTTACACACATATGTGTGTATACATACATCAATATATATCTATCTATCTATCTGTCTCTCTCTCTATCTATCTATCTATCTATCTATCTATCTATCTATCTATACATATATATATATATATATATTTTAAATATTGATAAGGAGATTGGAGTGAGTTACACATTTTATTGCATACTACTACAATTGTTTCAACACTTTATCAGAAAAATTATTACTGGAGTACAACTATATAACATATGAAATAATGCATCATATCAGTTTTATTTTAGCACCACTGGAAGCACCAAACGGAAATGATAAATAGATAAATAGATCCATACATACATACATGCATACATACATATTGGAATTCTAGGTTTTGTTAGTAAATGCTTAAAGGAGAATCTGGATAAACTGGGATTTTCAGAAAGAGAAATTGACTGGCTGATTTGTACATTACAAGTGCAGTCTCTGAGTGGAAAACTAAAAATAAGCAAGACTTTTCTTAAGTTCCAAATGCGAATTTGTCTGTGTTAACTACATCCCAAAAATGGAGCCTTGTATCTTTGTTGAAAACCAGCTCCCTCCTCAGTGGAAGATTTATAATAATTAAACTGTACACACATAGGCACAGGAGTGGCTGTGTAGTCAGTAGCTTGCTTACTAACCACATGGTTCCAGGTTCAGTCCCACTGCTCGGCACCTTGGGCAAATGTCTTCTGCTATAGCCTTGGATTGACCAAAACCTTGTGAGTGGATTTAGTAGATGGAAACTGAAAGAAGCCTGTTGTACACACACACACACACACACACACACACACACACACACACACAGATACACACATATATGTGTATATGTTCGTGTGTCTGTGTTTGTCCCTCCTACCATTGCTTGACAACCAATATTGGTGTATTTACGTCTCCCTAACTTAGCAGTTCAGCAAAAGATACTGATAGAATAAGTACAAGGCCTACAAAGAATAAGTCCTGGAGTCAATTTCTTTTACTAACGGTGGTGCTTCAGCATGGCCGCTGTCAAATGACTGAAACAAATAGAAGAATAAAAGAAATACATACATAATATGTGGAGGTATGTGGCTTAGTGGTTAGGGTGTTAGACTCATGATTGTAAGTTTGTGGTTTCAATTCCTGGACTGAGTGATGCATTGTGTTCTTGAACACTACGGAAATCAGGAAACTGGCCCTTATGAGTCAGTATGACTTGGGAAAGAGACTTTACCGTTACCCTTACATAAATACACACACACACACACACACACACACACATACATGCACACATGCATGTGCGCACCACACACACATTACCCTATGTTTCTCATCTCTTATCTTCAGATGATTATAAAAATGGATAAAAAATAGAGATTTTAAGAATATAATGGCAACCATTATATTGATCATATTGGATGCATGATACTGATTGTTTTAAAGAAATAGGGAGCTGAGGTGCCACTTATAAGGAGACAAGATATAAATATTATCATCATCATTTTAACACCCACTTTTCCATATCACATGGGTTGGATGGAATTTATTAAGGCATATTGTCTACAGCTGGGATGCTCTTCCTGTTACCAACCGTCACCTGTTTCTAAGTAAAGTAATATTTCCCTATGACCAAACATGTTTCCACAGAATATTGAAAATGATGGACTCTGCTTCCATGAGAGTGACACTCATTTACAGCTATCACACAATGTCAAGGCAAGAAGATGATAACACACATACATACACACATGCACACACATTCATGGACACCCCCCCCCCCCACACATACATACATACATACATACGTACGTACATACATACAAACAAACACAGATACATGCATAAACACATAAATACATACACAACGAGCTTGTTTCAGTTTCTTATTTCTTTATTGCCCACAAGGGGCTAAATATAGAGGGGACAAACAAGGACAGACAAAGGGATTATGTCGATTACATCGACCTCAGTGTATAACTGGTACTTAATTTATCGACCCCAAAAGGATAAAAGGTAAAGTCGATCTCGGCGGAATTTGAAGGCTAAGCATTTCTCCTGGCGTGCTAAAATTTCTGCCAGCTCGCCGCCTTTCAGTTTCAGTTTCTGTCAACCAAATTCACACACAAGGCTTTGGTTGACCTGGGGTTATATTAGTAGACACTTGCACAAGGTACTATGCGGTGGGACAACCCAAAACCAAGTGATAGGGAAGTAAACTTTTCCCTACAGAGCGACACCATGTATATGGAAAAAATGCATGAATATTTATATTGTATTTAAGTTCATATATCAAAAAGAAGCATAAGAACAAGAAGATATGTTTTAGAAAGTTAAAATTTATGGTCAGTCATACAGAGAAAAAAACTCAGTCACCTTCACTGTTGAATATACATCTTACTGTATGTATTTGGTGTATTTTATTATGCCACTGGTACTAGAGGGACTACTTCCAACAGATCGAAATTGTTCTCTCAACTCTGTGTCAATCCTTATTCAGAGCTACTTCCATGTTAGAAAGATAGCTTGTAATGTGCCCTGCAGAGAGTAAGGAGAAGGGCTAGAGGGGCACAGGTCACAAGCATGTGTTAGATTTCTGTAGTTAGTAATGGTTTGGGTTCCATTCCAATGTAGATGTTGGATCACTGTCTTTCTTCAATCAATAAAACAGCCTACCAAGAAATTGTGGAGCAATTAATGCTTCTGTCAGCAATCTGGAGCAATCTGGAGATGCAGAATTTCTGTTCTGGTAAGGTTGGGCATTGACACACAATTATGAAACAACAACCATTGAGTGGTGTGCTAATCATCAGTGCTTTCTTTGCCAGGTAACTCATCTGACCTGAACCCCCATGGAAAATCTATAACTTACTTAACTGAAGCCTTTCAATCTTTATAGAGCAGGCATATCAAACTGCAAAATTTCCATGGGTTGCATAGCTCACATACCTATTTATATGGGGACTGAATATTTTTAGACACATGTTTACATCAAAGATTTCTGTCATATCAATCCTTTATTATTAAGTAAAAGTTTTTAAAAACTTTTTATTACCTCATCAACAATCCTATTTTTATTAATCAAATTATTAATTATCTTTATAATTAAAATTTTTTTGTGGGTTCCTAATTTTCAAACCTCTAGCTGTAACACTTGTAGGCTGCACTTGTATTTGAAAAAGGCTTCATGTGGCGCATGGCCTGCGTGTTTGACATGCTTGCTTTAGTGCATAAACCGTGAATGATGTTCTTTCACTGTCCCTTCACTCTGGGCTATCTTTACTACTTCCCTCTATATGGAACCCTGTCTTTTCAGCTCTGCCTTCGAAACCTGTCTACAGTTATTTTTATGGTGCCTTCCCTTCAGCTTCCCTTGTGGTTCCCATATCAATGCAGCATATATTTTCTTAAAGGATCTGTGGGTTTTGAATTGTCACTAATACTTCAATAACTTTGCAGTTCTTTTTGTCTAGCTAGGGCTGTTGGCCCTATGCAAGCCCAGTTTTATCGGTTAATATAAAGATCTTCGACTGGGAACAAAAAAAAATAAATAAATTAACAAGCCTGGGGCGCGTTAACAAATATGTGGAAAACGAATATGAAAACAAATGCGCACTGACGCCCTTATGGTGGGAAGGACTTTCAGATCCAATTTTTCCATCATAAGTTCTGATAAAATGGATATATATGTATTTTTTAAAAACAAAATCCCACGTTTTTGGTTATAGAGGATCCGATTCTGAAAAAGAAATTTGCAAAAATCGCATTTTCAAAATTTCAATTCCCCACCCCTACCACACAAACACCCTCCTTATTTTTCACTTTCCCCAGAAATTTTTGTCTTTTGCGAGATATGTAGAAAAATATGAAGATTAAAATTCTGAAAAAAATTTGTTTATAAAATTTCAATTTCTCAAAAAAAAAAATGTATATATATATATATATATATATATATATATATATATATATATACCCTCAGGTCTTCAAATAGGCTATCCACATGTTAGAAGTAGATAACTGCAATAACATAATGTAATCAATCTACTCACCTTCCTGCAAAGATTTCTTTCAGAGTAATTTCATTTTAGTGACCGGGCACTGCTCTGATCCTTTTACTATAATGCATACAGAAGCAGACAAAAGAACCGTTCAATTTTACATTTAGAGACCAGGATGGCTGGGGTGGGGGGTCAGAGTTTTTCTGAAAAAATTTGAATTTGTGTTTATTTTTTCCATATTCCTAATCTCCGTATTTTCCCACATAGATTGATGGAAAAAAAAAAAAAGTTTTTAAAAAATGTGTAAAAAAGAAAGTTTGAAAAAAAAAAAAAACCCACTTTAATTTCACAGGAATTACTTTGTCATATTACTGTGGGAAATTACTGAAAGAAATCTTTACAGAGAGCTGAGTAGATTGATTACATTATGTTATTGCAGTTTTGTGAGATTTGGCTGTTATTTCTAGCATGTGGATAGCCTGCTTGAAGGCTTGAGGGTATATATATATATATATATATATATATATACTCTTTTACTCTTACTCTTTTACTTGTTTCAGTCATTTGACTGTGGCCATGCTGGAGCACTGCCTTTAGTCGAGCAAATCGACCCCAGGACTTATTCTTTGTAAGCCTAGTACTTATTCTATCAGTCTCTTTTGCTGAACTGCTAAGTTACGAGGATGTAAACACCCCAGCATTGGTTGTCAAGCGATGTTGGGGATACAACACAGACACACAAACATATACACACATACACATATATATATATATATACATATATACATATATACGACAGGCTTCTTTCAGTTTCCATCTACCAAATCCACTCACAAGGCTTTGGTTGGCCTGAGGCTATAGTAGAAGACACTTACCCAAGGTGCCACGCAGTGGGACTGAAACCGGAGCCATGTGGTTGGTAAGCAAGCCACTTATCACACAGTCACACATTTTTGTTTTTTGAAAAATTGATATTTTACAAACAAATTCTTTTTAGAATCATAACCTTTGTATTTTTCTACATATTCCGCAAAAAAAAATAATTCTGGGGAAAGTGAAAAATAAGGAGGATGTGTGTATGTGTGTGGGGGTGGGGTGGGGGGGGGGGGCGGTAACTGAAATTTTTAAAATGTGATTTTTGCAAATTTTTATTTCAGAATCGGATCCTCCATAACCAAAAACGTGAGATTCCATAAAAAAAAAAAATCAATATATATCCAGTTTACCAGAAGTTATGACAGAAAAATTGGATTTTGTGAATTTTCCAAAAGTCTCATCCCTCGCCACCCTCAAGGTCGTCAGCATGCATTTTTTTATATTCATTTTCCTCATACTTGTTAACACCCACCAGGCTGGTTAATTTTTTTTTTTTGTTTGTTCCCGGGTGAAGATCTTTATATTGACCGTTTTATCTTTGGGAAGAGGTAACCCATTTTAGTCTGGCTTCTATCCTTTGCCCTGTCTGGCATGGGAGGCACTATCACTAGCATATCCCTCATAGTCATTGAGGCACACAAACCACCACGCAATAATAAGAGCTGGACCTTGTATTGAGTGAAAAATCTATGAGGGTATATTTAAAATAGATGGTCAACTTGTGCCCCAGCATCATAGCTTACTTTCTTCTATTCCACAACATATTCTGGCAACCACTGAAGCCAAAGATGCACTAACCAAGAACTAACTGAAATTCTGTAATTACATTTTAATTTTTGACTAACTTGCGCTTTTGTTATGATGTTTACAATGTTCAGCTAATGCATTCTAAAATTTTGAGATATTGCATTTTTGATTATCCCTGCATGAAAGCCATAAATGTTTGTTTTCATCAACAAAATACTACAAATAGATTGATTTAGATTGGATTAGATTTAGTGAGCCAGATGCAATTGAAATTTTATTGTTCTAATTTAACTGACAATAAAAATCTAAATTTTGTACAACACTCTAATTTTCTGAGATGCATCTCCTCCTCCTCCTCCTCCTCCTCCTCCTCCTCCTCCTCCTCCTCCTCCTCCTCCTCCTCCTCCTCCTCCTCCTCATCATCATCATCATCATCATCATCATCATCATCATCATCATCAGCAGCAGCAGCAGCAGCAGCACCACCACCACCACCACCACCACAGTCGTTATCATTGTCATCGTCATGGTTGTCGTCATCATCGTTGTTGTTGTCGTAGTCGTCGTCATCATCATCATCATCACCACCATTGTTATTATGCCTACTTTCCTCGTACTGGCATTGGTTTGATGAGACTTCTTGAGGCAGTATTCTATGGATGGGCACCTTTGCTGATATATTAACCTTTATCTTACTTGTTTCTCATCTAAGAATTCTTTATTCCACTGGTCTTTACCCATCAAACTACCAAAGTATGGAACATATTGTCTATATGGGATATAAAGAAAAGCACTCCACTTCTCAACACACATACATACACACAAATGTATATATATCTCATACCAGCATGTGACTGGCTGTGAGAACATGCCATTGGCTAAGTCCAACAAGGCTGAAATACACCTGGCATTGTTGTTAGCCACTGTCTGGATGATTTTCATCTTCTGACACACATTGTGCTTTCAAATACAGTACATCCATAAGGGATGTTATCTTTGGACAGTAAACTGCTTGTCAGCAACATATCTACATTAAGTTTCAGACATAGATGTCTCTCTCTCTCTCTCTCTCTCTCTCTCTCACTCTCTCTCTCTCTCTCTCCCTCTCTCTCCCTCTCTCTCTCTCTCTCTCTCTCTCTCTCTCTCTCTCTCTCCCTCTCTCTCTCTCTCTCAATCTCTCTGTATATATATCAAATTTCATTTATTCAGCACTGATGAAACTGAGATTATATAGATGACACTTGCCTAAAATACCTTACAAGAAGCAAATCCAAAACTACTTGTAGGGGTAACACAACTTGTCCGCTAAACGGACAATGCAATACAGGAACAGTTGTTTACAAGGCAGAAGTAACAGCAACATGTTTACTAATTGACAATAGAAAGCAGTCATCAAATTCCCTTCCATATTGGCTAACTCTGATGAGCATAAAGTTATATAATCGGATTGTTACCTAACACTCCATTGTATTCTTTATGTGAAACTGATTTGGTAAGATCAGCCATGATGAATATTTACTACTATACATTTTAGATAATATATATATATATATATATATATATATATATATATATATATATATATATATATATATATATATATATATATATATATATATATATATATATATATATATATATACATGTATATATATATGTATATATATATGTATATATATATATATAAATAATATATAATATATGTAGTTAACTTATATTTATGTAGAAGCCTTGTAGGATGTTGTGTAAAGCTTTTCCACTGTTTTTGGCTATCTGATGTCATCAGCAATAGAGATGCATATGCTACTGAATTTACTTTAGGAATTCCTTGAGGTCCATAGAGCTTATATAAATAGATTAGAGACAGAAAATAGAATTCACGGGATTCTTTTTCAAATCCACTACAATTGTTTTGACTCATTTTGCACCTATAGCTCACAAGTAAGATGCTGTGCAATCAATTGTCTTGCATCACAGGTGCAGATTGCACCTCCTCAGGTGACTTTTTGAATAAGTATCTCCCTATTTCTCCTTGCCATTTCACTTAGCCTTATAACAATATATATATATCTGGGTAATTGGTGCACTCTAGCAGTGCTCAGAAGAATCTGAGAAAGAAAATACAGTTACAGACAAAGATAAAGTACACTTATAAGAAAACATTGACAAATAAAAATTACAAAAGCATAAAACATACATGAAATGAAAATATAACTGAACATATATTAATGAGATATATATACATAGGTGCAGGAGTGGCTGTGTGGTAAGTAGCTTGCTTACCAACCACATGGTTCCGGCTTCAGTCCCACTGTGTGGCACCTTGGGCAAGTGTCTTCTGCTATAGCCTCGGGCCGACCAAAGCCTTGTAAGTGGATTTGGTAGACGGAAACTGGAAGAAACCCATCGTATATATATATATATATATATATATATATATATATGTATGTGTGTGTGTATGTTTGTGTGTCTGTGTTTGTCCCCCCCCCCCCCCCCAACGTCGCTTGACAACTGATGCTGGTGTGTTTATGTCCCCGTAACCTAGCAGTTCGGCAAAAGAGACCGATAGAATAAGTACTAGGCTTACAAAGAATAAGTCCTGGGTCGATTTGCTCGACTAAAGGCGGTGCTCCAGCATGGCCGCAGTCAAATGACTGAAACAAGTAAAAGAGTAAAAGAGTAAAAGAGTATGCAATCAAAAGAAAGGTATAAACAATATGTGTGTGTGTGTGTGTGTGTGTAATGTGCTTAGCAGAGAATAAATGTGCATGTTGTACCTCAATTCCAAGTCCATTTTCTCTCTCAGGTTTGTTTTTCCTTCCTTCGGTTCTGATCCTTTGAAATTAATTGATAGCATAAATAATGTTAAAGATGATGCTTCTGTTTTCATCAAATCAAAAGCTTCCATGTCATTACTGATGGATGGAAGCATTCATTTAAAAAAATCCCCAAAAAACCCATCAGCATTTACAAACAACAAACCACTGCCACTACCTTTCTTCATAAGTGCTTAATAAGTGTTAAAGGTTTACCAGAAAGACTAAAATCCTAGTGGTAAGCTAATGTGGTTCACTGCTTTAAAAAGCAACGAAGTCTCTCTCTAATCACTCCTTACTATCTGAAAATGAAGTACCTATGGGACATGGTAGTATTTGATTCACAAAAAGACAGGATGAATGCAGGTTGAAAGCCTGAAGTCAATTCTGTTTCAGCAGACAGATGATCAGAGGCTTCTATCCATGACCATCTCATCTTTTTGTACTTCGAGGACTACATGATTTAATGTTTTCTATAGTATAATTTAAGGATTTTGCTGCTCTTTCTAGAAAGCCAAGTGACTGCATAGAGGCTGCCGCACATCCATTATGGTGTTTCCTTTTGGCGGGTACAACACTCTCTGTTTCATCTAGTTTGCTTGACTGAACAAAGAACAGATTTTATACTCATTTCATGGTTGAACGATTAGTATTAATAAGGGCATTCAGCTGTGAAGACAATTGCTCTTATACATATGATCTCACACAGCAATGCAAGTATTGCAAAATGGTTGTAAATCAGTTTAAAAAACAAACATAAAACAATCTGTATTGAGAACAATGAGAGATAAACATAGTGAGCTGGGGCTTAACAACAATGTTTGGAAGCTACTATACAGTTGCTCAATCTGCTAGAAATAACAGCCAAGTTTCCTTCAAATTACACCTTACTGTTTTTCAAAAAAGCAAGAACACATTCGGTAATGTAGTTTTAGATACACTTTTCTTTTATTCTTATATTTTAAAAATTCTGTTACTTGTTTCAATCAATTTTAACGAATAAAATAGCCTTCAAGATATTATTGGGATACACCCAATAATATATATATATATATATACACACATGCACACACACATACACATATGCACACACACACACACACACACACACAGAGTCAACAGATGAGATTGAGAGAATCTCAATATGATTTGAACTTACACTCTGACATCTTTACCAAGGATTAAGTCAACAGGGTAAAGAGTGGCTATAAACAAAATCCAAGTGAGCAGATATAGAGACAATGATTCAAATAAACAGATAAAATCTTGAGTTTTGATGTACAAAATATATATACACGCAAAAAGAGAAGGCAGACTTAAAATTTTCAGATGATTAACAATCAAGTATCAATATATATATATATATATATATATATATATATATATATATATATTTTGATTGAGAAAACTTACTCAGATTACATAAACTCTAAGAATAAGATGGGGAGAAGGTGTTACAAATCTGACAGCTGTTTCTGAGGGCTTGAAGTTACTTCAGAATGTTGGCAGATGTAGTTCATAAAAAGAGCAAGAGGCATTATCAATATTGGTGTTGGATTGGGAGGAGTAATGGCCTACTATGGGTAGTATTCTGGGGAATCCCATTAAGGTTGGTATTATTGAGATGGGTGGGGTTTCTAAGGATTGTATTATTGCAACTAGGTAGGTTGGGGTGGGTTTTAGTGGGATGGATTGTAGGGTCCAAGGACAAGCAGTGAAGTTTATGTTTATAAGAGAAGGCAACTATAGATCTTAAATTAAGCATGGTGGAACAGAAGATTTTAATAGAGGATTTATTTAAGATAATGTGATATTTATGTTGTGGTGGGAAATTAGAGCTTAGAATTTTAAAGAAACATATAGGTAGCGATTTTACTTGGAGGAAGAAAGATGGTGTGAACCACAGGATCTTGCACTTTCTGTCACACACACAAAGACTACTACTGTGCAAAAGGTAGTCTTTGTGTGTGGTACATTTGCAGGTACAGTGTACACTAAGGAAGTGCAGGAAATAAATTTCCTCAAATGTGCAGTGGGCTCTTTGGAGGCAGTAGATAGTTTTTATTACCTAGGTGACCAAATTAGTACTGGGGGAGGTTACTCTGAAAGCATAGATGCTACAATAAGAACTGGCTGGGAAAAGTTCAGTGAGCTGTTACCTTTGTTGGTCACAAAGGGTCTCTATCCGAGAGCGGAAAGCAAACTGTATGATGCCTGTGTAAGGATAGCTATACTACATGGCAATGAAACATGGGCTGCAACTGAAGAGGACATGCAAAAGCATGAAAGAAATGAAGGCAGCGTGCTCTATTGGATGTGCAATTTAGTGTGCATGTATGACCAAATGTAAATCTTTGAGAGAGAAATGTATAAGAGGCATCAGATGTAGTTTGCAAGAGAGAAGATTGCACTGATATGATCATGTGATGCATATAGATGAGGACAGCTGCACCAAGAAGTGCTGATCTCTAAATGGGGAGGGAACCTGTGGAAGAGGAGGACCCAGGAACATGTAGGATGAAGTGGTGAGAAGTGATCTTCAGATGTTGAGCGTCGTAGAAGTGATGACAAAGGACTGTAACAACTTGTGATATGCTTTTCTTGAGAAGATCTGCCCAGCAAAGTAAAATTCACACAACCCACCTGTGCTCACTACCCATGGTCTCCTTATTTCCCTCCATTTTTCCCCCACATGTCCACCTACCTACCTTGTTAAATCCCTTCCCCCCACTTCTAGCATCCATTCTTGTTTTGAAATCTTGTGAATTCACCCACCTACACACTCCAATTCCTGGCCCACCCCACTAAATACATCACCCTGTAACTTGTATGGCCACCTTTTGAGGGATTTTATCCTGCAAGTTACTTGGTGACCCCACCACTGCTGGTGCCATGTAAAAAGTACCCAGTACACTATGTAATGTGGTTGATGTTAGGAAGGACATCGAACTGCAGAAACCATGTTAAAATAGACAGCAGAGCTTATTATAGTCTTTTGACTTGTCAGTTCATGTGAAACTGTGCAACCCATGCCATCATGGAAAATGGACATTCAATGATGATGATGATGACGATGGTGACGATGATGATGTCGCTTCTGCCACCACTGATGACGACACTGAAGAAGACAATGACAATGATGATGATGCTTCATTAACTTCAAACAGCATCTTTATTTTGGGATGTTTCCCAATGATGCTTATTCTACAAACACCAAATGATACATCTAGATGAGTCTGTATAGTTGTCCACTTCATCTGACTTGTAAGTCTTTTTAAATCAAACTTCACTTCTTCCCTTAACTCATCATTGTTTTCTTAGTGTCCTTCCTTTCTTTTGGAGATATGAATGAGATGTATACATCTGGATCAATTGTGATTCCTCTCTTTGTTTAGAATTCAATTCTAAATAGCTGAATGTTCCACGCTCATGAGTTCCCAGTTGAAACACCTTTATTGCTATTGTGATCACATCCTTCTCAAACAATTCATTTCCACCGAAAATAAAATTGTCCACATGCATTGCCATCAGGCCTGTCACTTTCTTACTTGCATCATGCCAGCGATGAAGCATTATCATAAACTCTCACAGCTCCACCCAACTGGATCAGCATTTGAGGGACATTCTTATATCATGGTTAAATTGCATCATTTGATCCACTGGTGCATCTCTTCAGCTTTCACATGAGTAATTTTGGATACAAATCTAAAGACAACTTTAGTTCCTCTCTTCAAAAAACTTCTCTCTTGAAACTATCATGCTGCAAAAATGCTGAGATGAATTCAAGAATCTGTACTTGCCAATTCGTAACTGATGCAGTTAACAATATTAACTGCATGGTTTCATGACTAGCAGAACCATTAACCTGCTTCTATGGAGAGAAATATTATTTTGTTGTCAGGGCATTGAAGTACAGGCTGGAGTAATGGTAATTAGAAACACTATTTATAGGACACAGTAACTGTAGATAAATAACAAAAATGATGTCTTATTTTACAAGACAACCATCGAGCTTAAGTAAAGAAGATGACTATCTATCATCTATCTGGTCTCTGTATACGGACCTGATTAAAAATAAATAATGATATACAGTCTTCATTAATCTCCCTTAAAATGTTTGTGAGCATCTCAGAAATTTAATAACTCATGAAATTTGACAGGAAAAAGGGTTGAAACTAATTACTGACAAGTTTGATATTTACCTACAAGATGAGCATGCATGGGCATGTGTAGCATGTAAAGAATTTCATTCCTAAAAACGTCCTTCTGGTACAAGTTTGATTTTCTTGTAAGGTACGAATTACTGTATAAAAGACTATTGCTATTTGTAATTACTTCACACGAAAATATTCAAGCCGTTTTTTTGTTAAGTGCTGTGAACATATCTGAAGAAAATGAAGTGTTTATCTCACAGACACAACAATTGTTACACCAAGAGAGACAACCCAATATTAACAGAGGACGCTTCTCCAAAGTTCCACACAGCAGACCTAAACCTGAAACTGCATGGTTGCTGAGAAAACTTCTTAACCACACAGCCATGCCAGTCTGCAAAAATATGTGAAAAAAAAAAAAGGGATGATTAGTTGGAATGTCATTGCTCATAGGGTTTGCTCCCTGATCAATAAATCATCTCCTTCCCCCTTATTTGCTTCTACTGCTAACTTCTTTTTCATTCTTTACCAACCTTTAGTAGTCAAAGGACACAAATTTTTCTCTCATCAGTAAAAGATTTAGTCAGGAACATCGAAAGTTAATCCTTGTTATGACAATTATTTGAACTTAAAATTTTGTGAATGAATGAGTGAGTATGCCCATCACCTGGCAGATGTTTGGGGACCTCAGACACAACCACCACTCTTTGCTAAACACTGGGATTTCTTCTCAGGCTGCAACTGTACAAGATAGCCCTACTAAATCTTCCTTGTTCAGTCTTTGATTTTAACACCTGACCTTTGTCTTCATCACTTACGATCCCATTTTCCATCCAACCAACTTCTGGTTCATGGATTACCATCTTGGTCTTTCTTGTGCTGTCCTTATTGCATTCACTGTATTTTAAGTCTGTCCAATTCTAAAACTTTATTTCAAAGGAATTGTTTTTAGTCATGTAGTGTTCCATGACTAACTTCAGTTGGCAGGGCCTGAAAATGTTTCCTGGTTGAATAAATGGCAACGGAATCAGGAACTGGTTGCATTCACAAATTGCTTTTGTTAGCAATGGTGGTGGTGATGGTGTGTAGATCCGGGCCAGCTTTGATGAAGCATTCATATGATCAAAGGTAGTTCAGCTGTAACTATTATCCAATATGTCCTTCCTACTTTAAAGATAGTAGAGTATGATTTGAAAGAGATTTAGCTGCTATTTCTAGCAAGTTGAGCAACCATACAAAGGGTCATAGTTTACAAGATTTTAAAGTAGTAAGCCATTTGAATTAACATTTACTTTCAATACCTCAGTTATATTTATATCTTCAGAGATGTTTGACTTTTCCTTTCATCCTTTCAGAATCAATAAAATAAGTACCACTCAAATACTGGGATTGCTGGTCTTGTGCCCAAATTAGAAAGAATTAGAAAGAATTATTACAAAGAAGCTTGTTTAAAAGAAAAATTTTGTTATTTATATAGAATATAAAATGGAGTGTAAAAATCCAGTGTAGATAGCCATCACATGCGAGCAAGTATGACTTGACATCATGTATCATGCTTATTATGATAGGTACTTATGTATGAGGATGTGTAGCTTAGAGGTTATAATATTCAGTTCACAATCATAAGGCTGTATGTTCGATTCCTTCATGATGCTCCAGTCTATTCAGCTGGCAAAAAGAGTTGTACCTGTAATTCATGGGGCCAGCCGTGTTACATTCTGTGTCATGTGGATCTCCCTGAGATGTACATTAAAGGTATGCATGTCTGTGGAATGCTCAGCCACTTGCATGTTAATTTCATGAGCAGGCTGTTCTGTTTATTGGATTAACCGAAACCCTTGTCATAACTGACAAAGTGCCAAGTACTTATGTCCTTGTGAGCAAGCAGAGACACTTTCTTGGACCTCTCACCTTGGACCTAGTTGGAACAACCAGGATTTGAGGGGTGGAGAGAGAGAGAGAGGGGGGAGATAGATAGAGAGAGAGAGAGAGAGAGAGAGAGAGAGGGGGAGAGAGAGAGAGAGAGAGAGAGAGAGAGAGAGAGAGAAGAATTGCTCTAGAACCTGACTGATGTTCCTTATTAGCTGAGTAAAAGGTGGCTACTAGCAGAATTGTCAGCACACCGGGCAAAATGCTTAGTGGCATTTTGTCTGTCTTTACTTTCTGAGTTCAAATTCCATCGGGGTCGGCCTTGCCTTTCATTCTTTCAGGGTCTATAAATTAAGTACCACTGAAATACTGGGGTCAATGTAATTGACTAGTCCTCTCCCCCAAAATTTCAATCCTTGTACCTTTAGCAGAAAGCATTATTAGCAGAGTACACAATGAAGTGTCTTGCTTAAAAGCATATCACATTGCCTGGTCTAGGAATTGAACCCTAAACCTTATGTCTGCGAGCTGAATATACCAGATACTAGGCGACATACCTTCAAGAAATAGAAAGCAGCCATACTCACCGGTTAACTATTTATCATGACATCTAACTTCCTTTGAAAGGAAATTAGAAAATGAATTTACCTTCAAATTCATCCTAATTTAAAGATGTAATTGAATTTAAAAAAACAGACTTTAATAATTTATAATATAGTTGTCATTATTAAATTTGAATAATAAAATGTCTTCAATTTTACAAATTATTATTATTTTGTTTTGTTAAGTGGCAGAAGTAGTTTTATATTTATTCATTTATTTATTTATTTTTATCTATTTATTTATTCTTTGTAAACTGGAAGAAATTAACAGAAAATACATTTAATTTTATGTAATGTAATGCTGACCAAAATTACTTCAAAAATATCTCTCTTAAGATTTGGCAATTTCACATATTGATGGTGGTGGTGGTGGTGGTGGTGGTGGTGGTGGTGGTGGTGACAGTGGCAATGGTGGTAGTGGTAGTATGGGGTCAGTGATGATTGTTATTGTCTCTCCTCATCAGACTCAATCAAAGGGGTTCCTGCTATGAACATCCTATTTATTTATTTATTTATTTATTGTTGTTTTACATTTCAGAAATGCTTTACACCCATCCAGCCAAGTGAAATCGTAATCGTGGTTGATGCTGGTGTTACATAACTGGGACTTGTGCTGGTGGCATGTAAAAAGCACACATTACACTCTTGGAGTGGTTGGCATTAGGAAGGGCATCCAACCATAGAAATCATGCCAAATCAGATTGGAACCTGGTGCAGCCCTCCAGTTTACTAGTTACAGTCAAACCGTCTAACCCATGCCAGCGAAGAAAGTAGCTGCTAAATGATGATGATGATGATGTGATGATGATGATGATGTGATGATGATGAAAGTGTATCTAAGATGACATTATCCTGCAATATACACTTTTTTTTTTAAGATGATAGATTATGATTTGGGATTTGTGAGAAATTTGGCTGCTATTTCGAACAAGTCAATTAACCAAAGAGAAGCTTCCCTTGATTTACCATGGTGTGGTCAATGGAATTTATACCTCACCATCAATTTTAACTAATTAGTTTTCTAATTGTTAATTTCCTGTGGAGAAGTCAACAGATTTCCTCAGATCCCTAATCGTGTAGCAGAACATTAATCATAATCAAATTTGACCTTGGATGGAATATCAGCTGTTTAATTTTTAGTGGTTTGATCTGAAGGAAGGGCTCAGCCTCTGGCCTTCAGTGACACCCAAAAGTGGTCAGGTTAATGCTGTTCGTTATTCTTTGAAAAGTTGTAATTTAGCAGATGCTTGAATAACAAAGAATAGAACTGTAGAGGGTTCATGTTCTGGAGAGGAAGAATTGGTTAGTGTTGTGCTTTGAGGTAGACAGAGTACAAATAATAAGAGGAGGCAATATGAGTTGGTTGGATGGAAGTGGTACAAAAACTGCTACTGTCATCATTCTCGTCGTCATCATAGTCAGTGTTGGCATCAGCATCCATGTTGTCAGCATTGGCATTGCCATCATTGTGTCATCATCATCATCATCATCATCATCATCATGCAATTTAAGGCATAATGTTAATAGCCTTAAATTAATTTAACATTAGCATCCTTAAAATTGACATAAAAGAAAACTGATCTATGGTAACATAGATGCAAACACACATTTTCACACTCCCAAACACATCATATATAAATAGAGACACACATGACCAACCAGCAACCGATGTCATGAGGTCAAAATCAAATTATGAATTCAACAATACTGTAATGCCATCAAGTTCAACATGAGAGTTATTTCTTTGCTTGTCCATGATTCTCATAAGTTTGTCCTAAACATTCATGGTTGTTTTCAGACTTATACTTAACCCTTGTTTCTTATATCCTGAGTAATATAAATCTTTCCTATCAGAAGTCCCAAGTTACTCTAATGGTTGAAAGAAAAACGGGAATGTGTATCATAAATGATGTATGGATGCCAGGGAAATATGTCTTGTGTAAATACATGTGATTCACAAGACAGGTAAGAGGTAGAAGAAAGGAAGAAAGAAAAGAAAGTGGAGGTCTAGAAGAGCTGGCCATTGGCAAACTTTCAAGTAGTTGCAGTGGAATTGTATCAGTATCAATAACCAGGTTGCAGTTTTGCTGCAATAATTTTCATACTTTACAAATTAAGTTGAAAATAAATTTAATAATTTTGGTGTATTATGAAATGGTTAGAATGTCTCTATCACAAATGTAACTGTTTCAGACTCAACATACAGTCTTAGATCAAGTCACTTGCTAGACCAAAATATATGCTGTAGTAGAGGCAACATATTCTTTGTCTATCTCCTTAACTTCTTGGAGATTTTAGGTATAATTATACTAATGTGTCCATCTGTTCTAATTGAATTAAATTCTATGTCTATGTGCAGCTGAGAATTGCTCTGCATTTTAAATTGATGTAATGATTGTATTGTTCAATTACATGGAGTTGTGTGAAACGATCGTACTGCATTACCTCCGGATATCTTGTTGCTTATTTTGATTTTAATCATCTTACTTTGAAATTGTATGGATAATAACCGTACTAAATTCTGGTGCCTCAACTTAAGTACCATATTCATCTGAATCTAAATTTATGATTATATATATATATATATATATATTTATAATCATATGTATATATTTATATATATATACAAATGTAGTAGGAAAGAGTGGAGAGAGAGAGAGAAAGAGAAAGAGGGAGAGAGAAAGAGAGTTAAAATAAAACACAGTTATAACTGCATGATTATTAAGATGCCTGTGGTACCTTTGGTAAGAGTCTTTTATCATAGCTTCAGGCCAACCAAAGCTTTGTGAATGAATTTGGTTGACAGAAACAGAAAGAAATTTATTGTAAGTGTGAGTGTGTGAATGTGTACATATGTGTAAGTGTTTATGAGCATGTGTGCACGTACGTGTGTTTGCATTTGTGCATCTGTATGTGTATATGTGTGTGTGTGTGTGTGTGTGTGTGTGTATGTGTACAAGTATGTGTCTGCATGGCCTTGTCTTGATAGCATGCTCTAATTGTAAACAAAATATCACTGTCATGCAAGTGGTATCATGCTTTTGCAATGTTATGTGGCAACATGTCTGGACATCATGCTGTTTGTATTCAAAGGACTGAAGGAACATCTCTCTCTCAAGAAATTCTGTCCAATCCATGGAAGCATGGAAAAGTGGATATTAAAAGATGATGATGATAATGATAATGTGTGTATGTGTGTGTGTGTATGTGTGCATGTGTGCATGTGTGCATGTGTGTGTGTGCATGTGTGTGTGTGTGTGTGTGTGTGGTAAAATAAGTTACATCTCTAATTCAAAGAGCAAGCCTTGTCACATTCTGCTTCATGCTGAATCTCTCTCAGAACTACGTTAAGAGTATGCATGTTTGTGGAGTACTCAGCTACTTGCAAGCTAATTTCACAAGCAGGCTGTTCCATCGATTGGGTCAGCTGGAACTCTTCTCATCATAACCAACAAAGTGCCAGTTGTTATGTGTGTTTACTTGTGCATATTTACATGTTTGACACAACACCGATGGTTGAAATGAAACCAGTTTTCAGTCAAAATGTTAACTTAGCTTACCACTGAAACATAGAACCATAAAATGAATAACACATCAAGATAAGCATTGGGGTTGCTATGATTAATTTAAATCACTGAAGACAGTTGAATAACTATATATTTATATTCAGTCTTCAATGTACAGGTATCACTCTTACATGTGTATGTAGTAAGAAAAAAGTTCTTGGAATAGTTCTGTAGCATGCCAACAGATGGCAGCACATAGTTGTGTGCATAATGAGAGCTAGCAGTGACCTTCATGAGGCAGTGTGCTGAGTGACATCGCTATGTTTACTTCACAAGTTGTAAAATTTGTGTTTATGTGATCATGTGTATGCTGTAATCTGCAATTTTTGTCATGGACAGGAAGGTAGAACAAAGAACCAACATAAATTTTGCATTAAACTCAGGAAGTCTGAACATGCTTACAGTGATGAGGCAATGGGCTGTACGCAATGTTTTGAGTGACACAGGCACTTCAAAAGCAGGAGAACATCCCTGGAAGATGATGAGTGATCTGGAAGATGAACCATGTGTGTTACCCTTGGAAATGTGGAGAAAATTCATCAGCTTGTGCATGAGGATAATTGGAAGACAATCAATGATGTTTTGAAGTGTTTGAGGGAGGACATTTAGTGAAAGTGACCGGTTCTGTGGAGTGTGAATGATTGGATTCTTCTTGATGACAATGCACCCTGTCAACCAATCTCTCCTTGCTTGTGAGTTTCTCTCCAAAAAACAACATAGAATCACTAACACACCTGCCGTATTCACAAGAGTTAGTACCTGTGGACTTCCATCTCTTCCCCAAGATGAAAATGCAGCTCAAAGGTTGCTGTTTTAACACTGTTGTTGAGATCAAGAGTGAATTGCAGAAGGTCCTTGTCTTGCTTATGGAAAATGACTTCCAGGCTGGATTCCAAAAGTGGCAGGAACACTGGGACCAGTGTATTGCTGTGCAAGGTGACTATTTCGAAGGATACAATGTTAAACCTTAGCTAAATATGTTAGTTTTTATTAAACATAACTAGTCTGGGAACATTTTGATGTCACCTTGTATTCTATTACATCATACATGTGTATGCTAAAGTGTAGGCTGATTCTATTGGGTATATTTGCATTTTCTTTTACAGCAAGTACAATATTCTAGACACAAATATTTTCTTGTTTTATTCTCGTTTTATGATGCAGTTTTAGCTTTGAGATACAGTAAACTCATTCCTGCTACCAACACCTCTGGAATAGGAAGGTTGCTGGGTAACTGAATTTTCTGAATATCTGATCATCACTTTTTAAATTGCAATAACACCTTTCAAAACTCATCAAATCTCTCTGTATATACATCAACATAGTGATTAATATTCTGAATAAAGTAGAAGTGACAAAAATAGGAAGAAATAAAAGAAATAAAAGTATAATTCAAGTAGAGAACCAGCTTTATTAACCTAATAAAATACAGGTACAGTAAATGCAGTAAAATGTAATACTATAATGTATTTTGAGAAACAACAACCTATTTTAAATACAGTAAAAACTTTTTTCTTTTAAAGGCAATTCATTAATTAACATAAATTAGTGCAAATTCTCTTGAAGCTTTTTTCCTGGCTGCTGATTGCTTGAGAGTTCTGGTTACTTGAGTACTGGATAAGATGGAGTTTATTTAATGTATAGGCACAGACGTAGCTGTGTGGTAAGAAGCTTGCTTTCCAACCACATGGTTCCAGATTCATTCCAACCACATGACACCTTGAGCAAGTGCCTTCTACTATAGCCTCAGGCCAACCAAGCCTTGTGAGTGAATTTGGTTGATGATTTGCAAACAACTTGCACATGCAAGTGCATGTGCAGTTAAAGCTCCACATACCAGAAACCAGCAAGTGTATGGGGTCATCAGGAGGGAATGCACGCCGTTTCGGGGCCTACCTCTCGATGGCATCATTGTGCACCAGCCCCACTTACTGATATGAGGCCCCATTTGCTAGATCTACTGGTTATCAAATAAAGCTCAATATTCTTCTAGCCATTACTCATTGTCTCTTTTTAACCAAATCCAGTGGCTAGCCTTTTCCACTGTAGTTTGGATATTGGTCATGATGGTTTGGAGATCGGTCATGATGAATTAAGCCTAATGATGATAACAGTCGTCTCACACTGTGTTCAACAAATCCACTACATCTGACTTCGATTGGAAATGCTCTGCTTTCCAGCCTGCATCTTCACATTCCTCAAGGAGGTTTACGTAATGGTCAGTCTTTTGAGCCAAAGTGGCATTCATGTTATCTTCATGAGAAACCATTAACTCAAATAGATTCACCAGTTTCTTTCTTTCACACCACATTAAACTTGGTAAGTCTGCTACAGAGGCATTGAGCATGCTTGTGGTGATGAGACAATAGGTTGTATGCAATGTTTTGAGAGGCATGGGCACTTCAAAAGCAGAAGAACATCCCTGGAAGATGATGAGTGATCTGGAAGACGAGCCATGAGTGTCACCCTTGGAAATGTGGAGAAAATTCACTACTTGTTCGTGAGGATAATTGGAAGACAATCAATGATGTTTTAATATATTTGCGGGAGGACATTTAGTGAAAGTGACCGAATCTATGGAGTGTGAATAATTGCTGACTTTCAACTTATGTAATGGAAATGGAAAGAACCCTGTTGTATATGTGTATGTGTGTGTAGTTCCAAAGGCTGGAGCACTTTGAATAGGAAACGATGCTCCACCCACTATATTCATCGGACATTGCCCATCTGATTATCATTTATTCCGCAATCTTCAAAATCATTTGGATGGAAAAAATATGAATTCTGTAGATGAGGTCAGAATAGTAGTGAAGGAGTATTTTTCATCATGGACAAGTGAATTTTGGAAGAGAGGCCTTGCAAGTCTACCAGATAGATGGAAAAGCATTGTAGAAAATGAAGGAAAGTATATTTTAGATTAAAAAATAACTTTGTTTCTCTTAATTTAGAAAAATAAAGAAGTATTAAAAAACTGCATTATTTATGGAACGACCTAATATATATATATATATATATATACATATATGCATATGAATGGGTGTTGGAAAGTTTCTGGCATTAAGGATATTGTGAAAGGTCTGGTAGGAGGCTCTTTCTTCTAAGTTCTTTTACAGGGCTTCAAAAATTGAAGTACCATTGCAATAAGTGTGTTAATCTGAGAGGGGAATATGTTGAATAAAATCACAATTAACTGATCCTCCTCCATTTTCTTTTATGCAAAGCTAGAAACTTTGCAGCAAACCACCTCATAAAACCTACAGCTTGCTGGTCACCACAGCAATTCTCAGCCTGCTGGGCCACTGTCATTGGACCTCAAAGTCTAAAGACTGGGATCAGATTGTGCGGACTGAATCTCACTTTAACACTACTAATTGCAGGTTGGATGAAAAGCATTGCAGCAATGGAGCAGAGACAAAAATGCTGAGCAGAATGGTTCAACCTGTTGTATGTGAAGTCTCAACTTCACATGCAACCAGTGGTTCTTTCCCATGATCATCAAGCACAAAGAACTCTCATCATTTATGTGTATGTATATACTACATAAAGGATGTACTTCCCAACCACATAGTTATGGGTTCAGTCCCACTGTGTGGCACAGTGTGCAAGTATCTTCTACTATAACCTCAGGGAGTGGATTTAGATGGAAACTGAAAGAAGTTTATTGTATTATGTGTTGGTGTATATGTGTGTGTGTGTGTGTGTATGTGTGTGTGTATGTGTGTGTGCGTGTATGTGTGTGTAAGCCGTTTTGTCAGTGTTTGTCCCCACCAACACCCCTGCTTGATAACCAATGTTGATGCACTTAGATTCCCATAACTTAGCAACTCACCAAAATAGACCAATAAAATAAGTACCAGGTTTGACAAGAAGTACTGGAGTCGATTAATTTCATTAAAAATATCTAAGTGGTGCTCTGGCATGACCACTGTCTATTGACTGAAACACGCAAAAGATAAAAGATAACAGACATATAACAAATATATATCATCATCATCATCATCATCATCATCATCATCATCATTCTCATCATCGTTTAACGTCTGCCTTCTATGCTAGCATGGGTTGGACGATTTGACTGAGGACTGGCGAACCAGAGGGCTACACCAGGCTCCAATCTGATTTGGTAGAGTTTCTACAGCTGGATGCCCTTCCTAACACCAACCACTCCGAGAGTGTAGTGGGTGGTTTTACATGCCCCTGGCACGAAGGCCAGTCAGGCGGTACTGGCAACGGCCACGCTCAAAATGGTGTATTTTACATACCACTTGCACAAGAGCCAGTCCAGTGGCACTGGCAACGACTTGCTCGAATGTCTTTTCATGTACCACCGGCACAAGTGCCAGGAAGACAGCGCTGGTAACGATCATATATATAAATATTTGTATATGTCTGAAGAAATTTTATGACATCTTGTAATGTCTTATATTTTTCAACCTTTTTAATACCAACCTGCTGAAACTGACAGGTTTTATTATACAAAATACTGTTTTAAAACATCTATATGCAAATTTAAACATTCTGTCAATATTTTTATGTAAGAAACTTTTGCAAAGTTGTACTACAAATCTTTATATGCATGTGAATATGTGTGTGTATATATGTGTGTGTATGTGTACTCAAGATGTGTATATCTGTGTGTATTTGAGCACTTTTTACATGCTTGACACAACACTGATGGTTAAAATGAAACCAGTTATCAGTCAAAATGTTAACTTAGCTTACCACTGAAACATAGAATAAGACGAATAACACACCGAAATAAATATTGGGGTTGCTATGATTAATTGAAACCATTTTACTCTTTTACTTGTTTCAGTCATTTCACTGTGGCCATGCTGGAGCACCACCTTTAGTCGATCAAATCGACCCCTAGGTCTTATTCTTTGCAAGCCTAGTACTTATTCTATGGGTATTTTTTTACTTAACTGCTAAATAACTGGAACGTAAACACACCAACATTAGTTGTAAAGCGATGGTGGGGGAACAAATATAGACACACAAACACATACATACATACATACATACATGCATATATATATATGTATATATATACATATATATATATATATATATATATATATATATATATATATATATATATATATATATATATATATATATATATATGTATGTATGTATGTATGTATGTATGTATGTATATATATATATATATATATGATGGGCTTCTTTCAGTCTCCATCTACCAAATCTACTCGCAAGGCTTTGGTCAGCCCAAAGCAATAGTATAAGACACTTGCCCAGAGTGTCAGTCAGTGGAACTGAACTCAAAACCATGTGGTTGGGAAGCAAGCTTCTTACCACACAGCTGCTGCTGCGCCTATGTGAGTGAATTTGGGAGATGGAAACTGAAAGAACCCTGTCGTGGTGTGTGTGTGTGTGTGTAAGCCCTTTTGTCTGTGTTTTGTCTCACCATCACCCCTGCTTGATAACCAATGTTGATGTGCTTACATCCCCGTAACCTAACAGTTCAGCAAAAAAGACTGATACAATATAATGATAGAGAAGTTAGTTTAGTAAATCTTTCCAAGTACTCGATCATTTTAAAAATTATTCGGTGCCTATAGCTAGTTTTCCTTAAAAACATGGTTACAAAATGGTTAAACAAAACATGATATTTTGCATGTCAATAAGATTTCCATCTCTGAAAGATTTCAAACATTTATAGATTCTTGTAATGCAATCTCAACATGAAATCCTTGAAATCCAAATTACACCAATTCTGTTTGATAGCATCGATAGAGCAAACAGTACTGTTATAGTCAGATCCTTGCTCTGTCTTTAATAATAGCAGATTCCATTGTGTGATTCTGTAATTCTTTATTGATACAAAAAGAACAAACACCAATAAATTACAACTAGTTCTAGAAAGCTGTAATCTGTAAACATTCACTAAATACAATTGTGATAGGTGTCCAACATTGCCAATTCGAATACTTCCTTGGCTCTGTACCAATTTTCTTTGTTCATTATCAAGAGCAAATAAGCAAGGAATACAATCTCTGTTAAAAGACATATCTAACATCAGGAATGTTAGATATTTAAAACTTAACTTATGTCTTTCAAGTAATTCTATTCTATGTGCCTTTTATGTCATCTTCAACATTAAAAACAAGAACAGCAACACAAAATGAAAATAGATAGATACATAAATATATATATATATATATATATATATATACAGAGAGAGAGAGAGAGAGAGAGAGAGAGAGAGAGAGAGAGAGAGAGAGAGAGAGAGAGAGAGAGAGAGAGAGAGAGAGGGAGACAGAGAGGCAGAGAGAAGGCAATTTCAATTTTCTGAAACTAGATATGGTTCCAAAATATTGGAATTCTCTTCCATTTAATTACCAACTGCCTTGTGCTGTATGTATATATATATACACACACACACACACACACACACACACACACACACACACACATATGATTCATCATTATCATTGTTTAGCATCCATTTTCCATTTTCCATGCTGGCATGGGCTGGATGGTTTGAGAGTATCTGATGAGGACTGTACCAAGCTCCAGTATATATATGTGTATGTATATGTATATACATACATATATATATATATTGATATATATTTATAAGCATGTATATATATGTATATATGTATATATGTATATATATATATATATATATATATATATATATATATATATATATATATATATGTATATATATATATATATATATGTATATATATATATATATATATATATATATATATATATATATATATATATATATATATATATATACGCACGCACACATATATTCTGATATATATTAATAGGCATGAAAAATAAGGAAGTGAAAATAGTGATGATGATGATGATGATGATGATGTGTATGTATGTCTATATGTTAAAGCAATTCTGATTTTACAAAATCAGATATTGTTCCAAAATATTGGTATTCTATTTCAGTTAATTTCCAGTTGTCTTGTGATATGTATATATGTTCTTGTGGTTGTATTTTTTTAATTTCTTACCACTGACAAAAGAACCACTGACAAAAGAACCACTCTTTAACCCTGAAACAGTTCTTTCATTGGACTTTAGACAATATCAATTGGGCAGCTGCATGTGTAACCATATGCATTTATGTGTACTCTAATTGCCTTGTGAGTTCCTTGGGAAAGGAGAAGGCTAGGGGTGTCAAATTCAGCAGTAAATAAAGTAGCAGAGTCTTTCATGCAGTCCAGTGCCTTCTTTGACATCCGTCTGACAACTACTGGGTAGGGAGAGTTCTCCAGCCCTGTAAGACCACTTCAATATAGAAGGGAGTGCTGAAAAGTTCCTGGCTTTAAGGGTATCATGAAAGGCCCAGTTGGAGGCTCAATCTTCTAAGTTCTTTTACAGGACTTTAAAAAAAATTGTGTGAATCTGAGAGAGGAATACGTTGAATAAAATTATAATAAACTGATCCTCCTGTATTTTCTTTTCAATGAAGGCAACAATGCAATGGAAAGTGCAAGGAATATTAATGCATTATATAGGGATCAGACAATAAGTGTAACCCAGTGTGAACAGTGGTTCCAGAAATTCCAAGCTGGAAACTACAGCCTAGAAGACAAGCCTCATCCTGGAAGGTCTGTAGCACTTGATGAGGACATCCTGCAAACCCTGGTGGAACAAAATCCCATTGTAACTTGAGGAACTAGCAGAGAAGCTTGGATTTGGTCATTCAACTATTCATTAACACCTACGTGCCATTGGAAAATTCAGCAAATTGGGTCAACGGGTACCTCACAAACTTTCTGGTTCTAATTGTGTGCAGAGAGTGAATGTGTGCTCTACTTTGCAGTCATGTCTCACGAATGAACCATTTTTGGACCGAATAGTGACTGGTGATGAGAAATGGGTTCTTTATAAAAATGTCAAGCGCTGAAGACAGTGGGTAGGGAAAGGAGAAACAGCAGCACCTCAGGCTAAAGAAGGTCTCCACCCACATAAGGTATTGTTATCTGTTTGGTAGGATATGAAAGGTTTAGTCTACTTTGAACTTTTAAACCTAAACCAAACGATAACAAAGATGATCTACTGTGAGCAGCTTAAGCAGCTTCAGTCAGCACTAGAAGAAAAACGACCATCTTTGGTTTCAAGATGAAAGGTGTTATCCCATCAGGATTGTGCTCGGCCACATATAGTGAGGATGACATTCCAAAGGCTGGAGCAGTTTGAATGGAAAACGATGCTCCACCCACTATATTCCCTGGACATTGCCTATCTGATTATCATTTATTCCACAATCTGCAAAATCATTTGGATGGAAACTATGAATTCTGTAGACGAGGTCAGAATAGTACTGGAGGAGTATTTTTCATCACAGACAAGTGAATTTTGGAAGAGGGGGCTTTCAAGTCTACCAGATAGATGGAAGAGCATTATAGAAAATGAAGAAGAGTATATTTTAGATTAAAAAATAACTTTGTTTATCTTAATTTAGAAAAATAAAGAAGTATTAAAAAACTGCATTATTTATGGAACGACCTAATATATATATACATATATGCATATGAAGGGGAACCAGCTGGGGGGAACACATATGCCATAGAAACCGGGAAACTGGGCCCATGAGCCTGGCTAGGCTTTAATAGGGCACATAAATAAATAATATACACATAAAGGATGTACTTCTCAACCACATAGTTATGAGTTTAGTCCCACTGTGGGGCACACTGGGCAAGTATCTTCTACTATAACTTCAGGAAGTGGATTTAGATGGAAACTGAAAGAAGCTTATTGTGTATGTGTGGGTATATATGTGTGTGTGTATGTGTGTGTGTGTGTGTGTGTGTGTGTGTGTGTGTGTGTGTGTGTGTGTGTGTTTGTGTTCATGTTTGTCCTCCGAATCAGTAAAAGAGACCAACGGAATAAGTGCTAGGCTAAAAAAAAAATATGTATTTGGATTGACTCGTTAGACTAAAAATTCAGCAAGGCAGTGCCCCAGCATGGCCTCTGTCAAATGACAGATATGAGTAAAAAATAAAAAGATAAAAAGAAAAAACGATATATCTATATATATATTCGAAGTGTACAATATTACATATCCATTATGGTCAATATTACAATTGGTTTCACACCAGGAATTCAATGGAGTGTTAAGTAACAATCCAATTATGTAACCCTGTGCTCATTAGAGGTAGCCAATATGGAATGAAATGTGGCGTTATATTTCATTCCATTTCATCTATCTCTGATAAGTGCAGAGTTACATTATTGTATTGTTACCTAACGCTCCATTTGAATCCCTGGCACAAAACCAGTTGGTAAGATTGGCTGTAACGGAAATATTTGATATTGTACTCTTTAAGAGGCAGTGTGCTGGCAGAAATGTTAGCATGCCGGGCGA
>NC_142937.1:43757592-43767592 GCF_046866305.1 Octopus bimaculoides | reverse complement strand
ATCTTTATATGTATATAGGTAAAGAAATATATCATCATCATCATTTAAAGTCAATTTTCCATGTTGGACAGTTTGACTGGAGCTGGTCAGCCTGAGAGCTGCCTAGGCTCCAATTATCTGTTTTGGCTGGATGCTCTTCCTAATGCAAACCAATTTTATAGAGTTTACTGGATGTTTAAACATGTCAAGAAGAATTTATTTTTGGAATGGTGAAATTTGAAACAGACCAAATACAAAACAATACACATGCACACACACACACACACACACACACACACACGTATTATGTTAGACAAATGAAAGAGGAGCAAAGAGTACATTGTAGTGAATATGGTTTTATTGAGAATGAGTGTTTGATGCAGCTTGAGTTTCATGTCATTGTGATCATCAGGTGAGATCTATTACAACTTGGTATGGATGGTGTATGTGGTTCCCACTGCATGATGCTTGTTCATTGGTTTGTGTTTCACATTTACTGGGTGGTGTTGTTTTTTGGGTGTCTTCATTGGTTGTTTAGATTATCTTTTGTGTGATGTGTTTTTTTTGTATTTCTGCAGTTGGTGTTGGGAGGGTGTGTTATTGATTGTTTATGATTTATTAGTGGGTTGGTGGTAGGGCATGTTTTTATTTCTTTTTTCCTTTTTTTGTATAGAAAAGCATATTGTAAGATGGTGAATGTTACTTTGAGAAAAGTTAATTATGAACCATTTGCTGTAAATCTAATTATGAACATATCTATTGTGAGTAAATATATCCATAATGAATGGTGCTTTACAGATGAGGGTTTTTTAACCCTTAATTGGCTGACATCATCAATTGATGTTTCATTCAAGAATAGCGGACATCACAAATTCATGTTTCAAAAGTTTTACATGGATATGACCATCAACAAAGGAAAGCAAATATTTTATGGCACTTTTTGATAATGAGATTATAAATTTTATTGTGCAAGAGACTAAAAATTATCATAGATTTTGTACTTATTTAAAGTAGAAATATGTAGTATATAAACTGCTCTTAAGGAAAAGAGATATATTTTTGTTTTCTGTCCATTTGGGACACACATTCATACAATCCTTTTCTGCCATTTAAGGGTTAATGTGTCGAGTTGTTAAAAGATTTATTTGGAATTGTTTTGTGAGTGTATATGCTTGTTGGCATTGAGATGGAATTTTATTTTCTTCTTTTGAAAAACTATTTGTGTATGTGAGTGTATGGTGGGTAAGATGTCAAAGGGTATATTGTTCATCTGTTCTCTGGGTTTGTATAAGTGTGTATATGCACAAGCATATGCATATATATATATATATATATATATATATATATATATTAGGGACAAAATCCAAAATTACAGGTAAAAAGAACCTTGGTTCTTTTCCCTAAAACTATATATTTGAATATATATATATACACACACACACACATATATATATATATATATATATATATATATATATATATATATATATATATATATATATATATATATACATATATATATATATATATGGGCATATGTGTATAGACTTTTTCATAAGTAATACTGAGGTTTTGGGTGTTTGAGCGTGTTTTGTATGTGTAAGAGTCTTTTTGTAGGTATATGGGTGTGTAATGATGCCTAAGTGCATTTTGGGTTTATATGTGACAGTTTGTGTTGTAGTTTTGGTGCTTGTTTACTTTGTTGGGAATTTGGATCATTTTTTAAAAATGATTTTATTTTGGTGCCTACATCATGTTCCAATTTCATTTCTCCTGTTTAGAATGTAACTAATTTGTCTGCTATTGTCTGGTATTTTCTGTGGTGTCAAAGGAGCCAATGCCAGTAACAATTAACAATTGATGGTGCATACAGTTCTATATTTAAGAGATGAGGAATTATTTACATTTGACGGATATTTGTCCTCATCTTGTTTGTTGTTAACACAACGTTTCGGCTGATATACCCTCCAGCCTTCGTCAGGTGTCTTGGGGAAATTTTGAACCTGGGTTCTCATTCCTAACGACGAGATAGGTTACTACTGATAAGTTTGTTTCTACAGTTATTCTTCTGTCATGCTCTTTAAATGTCTTTGTCAAGTCCTTTTTTAATCAGTCCAGCGAATGTCTTTCCATGTATTGGCCTATGCTTATGCTGGACTTAACGGGTGTTTTATCAGAATGTACAGTTTCTATGTTTCTACTCCATCAAATAGGTCATTGTTTCCTTTTTTTATTCATGACGTTTTTGCTGTAGTTCCTTGCTTGAGTCTGGTAGTCTGTTGTCCCTTGAAGCTGATTTCTCTTAAGATCTTTTTCCTTATTATTCTTACTCCTCTTTTTGTTGGATTTATGAATCTGCACTGAAGGTTGCTTGTAAACTTGGTGTTGTTATATTGTCTTGTCTTTGGCAGGGCATTTGGTTCAGTCATCTGTTTGTAGTTTTGTTGCTGAGTCTTTATCTTCTCTGTTTAGTGTATTACATACCTTCTGTTTTTTATTTCTTTCTGTCATTAGACTGCAGCCATGCTGGAGCACTGCCTTGAATTTCTAGTTGAATGAATCGACCCCAGTACTTATTTTTTAAAGCTTGGTACTTATTCTATTTGTCTCTTTTGCCGAACTGCTAAGTTATGGGGATGCAAATGCACCAACATGAGTTGTCAAGTGGTGGCAGTGGTGGTGATGAAGGCAAACACAGACACAAAGGCAAACAGACATAGATATATATACATATATACGATGGGCTTCTTTCAGTTTCTGTCTACCAAATCCAAACTCAAAGAGATGACAAATGAATAAACAATTACCTAATGAACTTCATTAGCTCACAGTTGTTTCTGAAGTGGATGCATAATTGACTGCATGAGTAACACCTTATAGCATCATCAGCCCTTCAAACATGAAGTGCAAAATGAAGTTCATAAGATAATCATTTATTCCTTTGTCATCTTTTCCCTTTGATATATATATATATATATATATATATATATATATATATATATATATATATATATATATAATAATAATAAAGTAAAGTTGTGGAATACCGTACAAGTGGAAATATATATGAAAGAAGGTTTGAAAATGCACTTATTTTAAAGATATTTATTTACTTAACCGGTTTCACTTTTTAGAAAAAAATTATCAAAAGTCTTTGAGAATAATAAAAAATGTTAAAAAACAGTTTGAGTATTAAAATGCATATATACATTCTTTGATGATAATAAGAGGAATATATTTAAAGTATAAAGCTTTGTATGAACTTTGTAGTGTTACATACTGATTATCACACATTCTCTGATAATAAGATGAAAATGTTTAAAACAGTGTAAGTATGAAAATACATATATGGAAAAATAAATATACATATTCTTTAAAACGGTGTAAGTATGAAAATACATATATGGAAAAATACATATTCTTTGATAATCGCGAAAAGTTGAGGAGGAACTGACCTGGCTTTTTTCTCTCTTGTGTGTATTGAGGGAATGTTTTGCTGTCTTAAGAGACAGTATGACTGGTTAGCTGGGGTGGGAGGAAGGAAGAGTTAAAAGGGATTTTTTAATTTTATTTTAATTTTTATTTTTGGTTGGTCTGTGAGCTAGTCTGTCATGGTTCACTGGTTTTTGGGACTGGTTTTGTGCACATCTCTATGTGTGTGTGTATATATGTGTGTTTGTGTCCGTGTGTGTGTGTGCCGTTTTTATTGGTCCCAGAGTTTATTGTGGAATGTGTATATGAGTGTGTGTTTGTGTGTTTTTTGTGTCGGTGGGGATGTTAGGTGTGTGTACGTGAGAGTGTGCGTATATCTCTTTGTCTGAGTATGTATGTGTTGTTTTAATCGTCCTTGTGGTGTGTGTGTGTGTGAGAGCAACCGTATGTATGTGTGAGGGTGTGTACGTATGTGTGCGTATGTGTATGTATGTGTGCATCTGTGTGTGTGCGTGGGAATGTTTTGTGTGAGTGTGGGAGTGTGTGTGTGTCTCTCTGTCTGAGTGGGTGTGTTGTTTTAAATATCCTTGTGGTGTGTGTGTGTGTGTGTGTGTGTGTGTGTGTGTAAGCAACCGTATGTGTGTGATGGTTCATATGTATGTGTATGTCTGTATGTGTGCGTGTGTGGCATGTGTATATGAGTATGTGTGTGTTTTATCTATGGTAGGATGGTGTGTGTATGTGTGTGCACGTTTGTGTGAGTGTGTGTGTGTCTCTCTGTCTGAGTGAGTGTGTTGTTTTAAATACCCTTGTGGTGTGTGTGTGATGGTTCATATGTATGTGTATGTCTGTATGTGTGCGTATGTCTATTTGTGTTGTGTGTTGGTGGGGGTGTTATGTGTGTGTACGTGAGTTTGTGTGTGTGTCTAAGTATGTTTGTGTTTGAATTGTCCTTGTGGTGCGTGTGTGTGTGAGGGAGCAACTGTATGTGTGTGCATGAGGGTGCATGTGTGTGTGAGCATGTATGTGTGTGTTGTATTTATTAGGTGTCCTTGTACATTGGGTTTATCCAGGTGATGTGTATGTGTGTGCATGTGTGTTCCGTGTATGTTGGTACTGGGTATGCGTTTGTATGTGTGTGTATGTGTGTATGTGGGTATGGTTTATGTAGTTTCCTGGTGTATATGTGTACATGTGTGTGTGCGCTGTAATTGTGAGTGATTAGTTTTGTTTGTATTGTTAGTGCAGTATGTGTGTGTATACATGTGGGTGTGTTTGTGTGAGTGCGTCTATGTGGCTTGTATTTATCGGGGAGGTGTGTCATTGTGTGTGCATGCTTCTGTGCATGTGTGCTTGTGAGTGTTTGTTGTGATTGTTGGAATTGTATTGTGTGTGTTTTTCTTTTGAGTGTGTGTGTGACATTTTTACTGGGGAACGGGCGTATGGTGTTTGTATGTGTGTGTACATATGTATGCAAATATGCGTGTGTGAATATGATTTGTGGTTGCCGGAGTGGTGTGTAGGTGTGTGCATGTACCTGTTTACTTATGTGTGTATGGGTGTTGGTTGTGGTTGCTACAATTGTATTGTAAGTGTATATATGCATGTTTTTTTTAAAATGTATGTGGGTTTGTGCTCTAGTGTGGAGATATTGTGATTGTGTGTGTGTGTATATATGTGTGTAAGTGTGTTCGTGTCGGAGGTTTGCATTGTATTGGTGTGTGTGTGATTTTGCGTATCTGTGTGTCTTTGTTTTGGGTGTGCACCTGGGGAAGGGGCTTATGTTAGAGTATGTTGAGCTGTGGTCTGTATTTTTCAATAAGATTATTTTCCCTATTTATTCGTGTTTGGTCAGTGGTGTTGTCTGAGCATTGGTATAATGGGAAAACTAGGAATTTGGGGGACTTGTTTTGTGCACAGAGATCTAAGTGCCCACTGAGTGGTATCTGTCTTGTGGTGGGATCCCTCAATTGTTGGCGGTGGACTGTCATCCTTTCTCTGAGAGTAGGGCTCGTTTGCCCTATGTATTCTTTGTGGCACCCTTCACACCTTATGGCATAAAGTAAATTTTTTGATGCGCAGGTGAAGTTATTTTTTATGACAAAAGTGTGTCCCGACTGGAATCTGTATGTTGTTCCTTCCATGAGGTGGATGCAAGTCCTGCAGTTGGAACGACCACATTTTTTGACGGTAGGTGGTGGGCTTGTGTTGGGCAATTTTGCATTGGTGAGTAGGTTTTTTAGGGATATATATATATATATATATACAAAATACATACATACATACATACATACATACATACATACATACATACATATCCATCCATCTATCCATCCATCTATCTATCTATCTATCTATCTATCTATCTATCTATCTATCTATCTATCTATCTATCTATATTGTATCCTAGATATCTAAAACATTAAAAAATATATTCCATCCAATGCAGAAATATAGAGTAGTGTATTTGTATTTATAAAACAACATGAGTTAATATATCATGTAAAGTATCAATGGTTTCTCACTCTCAGTCTTTAGGCTCTGTTTATCTTGATTTAATTGATTAGGAGTTCACAAATCCAAGAAATGACTCTCATGCGTAGTCTTCCTCTAATCTGTGAATATAAATAAAGCACCTTAGATATATAATTTCCTAAATATGATTGATTTCAGTGTACAGTCTTTTATCCTAAACTTTACTGTGGGATAAATCCATCGATTTTACCCATTACTGCATTTATAAATTAATTTAAATTTATTGGATACATTAGACAGTTTAAACACCTGTCATATTTATATAACTTCAATAGAAGCAATAAAACGGGACTGATTAAACCATAATTTTAACTGTCATTATTCTCTCAGTGGCAATGAGTTACCTTACTCAAAACTGACAGCTGCGAAACTGTGAAATTTAAATCCACAGTTATTAGGCATATAACTACATTAGGCAAACTGTTATGTTTGTAAGAGACTTTAATGTTCACCATTATGACTGGATTGGTAGGTGAGCCACAAATGCTGTTGTTTGGTACTGCTTTAGTGTACAACAAATTATTAATGAACAAACAGAAGGGGACAATTTACTTGATCTTCTTTCATTAGATTTACCTGCATCTGCTACAATTCTAACACATCTAAATATCTTAGAAGCTAACCTTCTGCTGGTGAAACTTGATGTTCTGTTGATTTGAGATGAACTTAGAGGAATATTGGTTGCCATAAATGAGAAAAATTTAGGGAGATAAACTAATTGACTGATCAACTATGTTTAAGGAAAAGAATTCTGAGAAAACATGCACTTAGACTGCAGCAGTTATAAAACATATCTGAACATAGCAAAGATGGTGCCTCAGCATGACCATAGTCTAATGATCGAACAAATAAAAGATAAAAAAATAAAGGCTAGCCTAGGGATAGTCTTCAGTAAAATGTAATAAAAAGAAAGAAAAAATGATGATTAAGCCTTAGTTTCATGATAAATGTTGAAGACATTCTATCTACAAAGGAATGTCCTACACTAGTTGGCAAACAAAAGTTTGCATGTGTGTGATGCAGTGAGAATCAAATATAAGCTTAGGTAAAAATGTGACATAATGCAAGATTGAGAAAAAACTTTACAAATGACATTAGTATTAAAATGAAGGAGCAATATAAATTTTCTCTGGAAGAACATGCCACTTTCATAACAATGCAACTCCATACTTAATGACAACAGTTTGAGCCAATGTCTACTTTTGGGTCTTGACAGAAAAGTATTGCATATCAAGTGGGAGACCAACAAACAAACAAAACATTGAGTAATCTTCTGACACAATGTGATCTTCAAAAGAAAAGATGAAGCTGATAACAGGAACTGAAACTTGACAAAGCCAAACCTGACCCTCAAAAATTGTAAGGTATTATCCAGTCCCTTCTATCATGCATTTCACATTTCTCTATTTAGTATTTGTGACATATTTCCAAACCAACGGTCAATCACATCTGTGATGTAATGGATGAGAGTGAATTCAGAATTGATCCATCACACTACGAACCTATTACATTGCTGCTTCACATCATCATCGTTGTCATCGTCAATATATTGGAATTAAATATCCGCAAGTGACTACAAAGCTATTTGCTGAAAAATCTAATTTCTAGAAAGCAATTCAGCTTCCTACCAAACCATAACAAGTAGACCTTTTCACAATGAATATCATCTCACAGGAACAATTACTTGCACAAAGGTCAGGAAGAATGTGTTATAGTTCTGGACATCAAAGTAGCTTTTGACAAAGTCTGGCTCAATAGACTCTGCACCTATCAATCAATCTACGCATTGCATGCATACATATATGCATACATATATACACATAAATGTATGTATGTACATATCTATGCATGCATATATGTATGTATGCATGAAAATAAACATATATATACATATATATATCCATACACAAACACACACACATGTATATATATATCTATACATATATATATCCACACAAATACACATGTGTGTGTGTGTGTGTGTGTGTATATATATATATATATATATATATATATATATATATATATATATATATATATATATATATATATATATGTATGTATATATATTCATATAAGCATATATATACATATATATATATATATATATATATATATATATATTAATATTTGTATATACTGAATATATACATATATTATACAACTATCTTTTTACCAATTGATCTATCTATTTATCTATCAATCTATCCATATACCTAGCAATCAATTTCTCTACCTCTATACCTACTTATCAATTTACTATTTATTTATCTACCTGCCAATCAATCTACCTATTTATCTCTCTTACCTATATACATATGAATCAATTAACCTATAAGTTTATTTATCAATCTAATTACCTGTATACCTATCAATATCTATCTCTCAATTTACCTACATACCTATCTATCTATCTCTCAATTTACCTACATACCTATCTATCTATCTCTCAATTTACCTACATACCTATCTATCTATCTCTCTGTCTCTGTGTTCGTCCATCCATCCGTCTGTCCATTGGTTTGTCCAGCCATCCATCTCTATCTATCTTTCTGTCTGTCTGTTTCTCTGCCAGCCTGCCTGCCTGATTGCCTGTCAGTGTCTCTGCCTGCCTGCCTGCCTGTCTAACTATCTATCTATCCATCTATCTATCTATCTATCTATCTGTCTGTTTATTTGTTTGTCTGTCTAAATCCTTATGCAATGAACAGATCCTGTATGGTGTTTGCAGAAGAATACAAATGTATCTGCAGTATGTATAGAGAAGCACTAAGGAACAAAGTGTAGTGTTTGTAGAGGAATGCAAAGGAATGGAGACTGCATAAAGCATTTGAGGAAGAATATAGAGAAAATTTGTATCAACAGATTATGTAAACTTGGTAAAAATAAGATGTGAGTATGAGTAAAATAAGAAAGATAATCATTATTATTGCTGTTGTTGAGCATTGACAGAATAGATTGAGTACTGGAAAAAATGCTGTGTGGTATTTGTTCCACCATTTTGTTTTCTAAGTTCAAATACAGCTGGGGTCAGCTTTGCCCTTCATCCTTTTAGCATCTATGAAATAAGTATGAGTTAAGCACTGGGGTTGATATAATTGGTTAATAACCCCTTCTCCACAAAATTTCAATCCTTTAGCTGCCAGAATTGTTAAAACACTGGGAAAAATGCTTAGCAGCATTTCACCCATCTTTATGTTCTGAGTTTAAATGTTGTTGAGGTTAATTTTGCCTTTCATCCTTTCACGGTTGATAAAATAAGTACCAGTTGAGTACTGGGGTTAATGCATTTAACTTACCCACTCCCCAGAAATTACTGATCTTGTGCCAAAATTTGAAGCTGGCAGAATCAGCAGCATGTCAGACAGAATATTTAGCAACATTCTTCTGGTTCTTTATCTTCAAATTTCGTCAAAGTCGACTTTGCCTTTCATCGTTTCAAAATTGATAAAATAAATACCAGTTCTGTACTGAGGGTCAATATAATTGACTTGCCCTTTCCTGTCAAAATCACTAGTCTTGTGCCAAAATTGGAAAATTATTATTATTATTATTATTATTATTTTTATTATTATTATTATTATTATTATTATTATTATTATTATTATTATTATTATTATTATTATTTTATGTTTGACTTTTGTTTTGCATTTGTACAAGTTGGATCCAAGTCTCACCCAGAGACCTCAAGAGACAACAAGTTAGAAGTTCATGTAGGTGTTATGCCTAGGGTACCATATATTTGGATTTGTATTATTATTATTCAGTAGTTTTATTTTTATAACGTACTTTCACTTCACTACCGAGCGCAGCTCTGTGCGCCTTGGGTATGTGCTGTGGTTTGCTGTGGTGCTCTTATGTTTACTGTATTGAAAGTGTTTTGCGTAGAATGTGTGCAGTACCCAGTAGTGCAATTTTCTGTATGTTATATATATTTGTAAGTCCTGGTGTTTTTGTTATGTATTTGTCTGAATATTTTTTTATTATACCTAAGGCACCTACTATGATAGGAATTGTTTCTGTTTTTAGATTCCACATTCGAGTTATCTCTATT
>NC_142937.1:43752592-43755092 GCF_046866305.1 Octopus bimaculoides | reverse complement strand
CATATCTTATTTTTGCTTTGAGCTTAAATTTCTAAAATAGATGCTGGGAACTTAGCAAATGTTTTCTCTATGTTAAGCATAAAGAAACACTGACTACAGCAGTTCTTTACAGGTATTCCAATTCTGAAAATTACTGAAGCTTAAAGATAAACAAAGTTTAAATAGATTACAAAGAAGTCAATGAATTGTTTATAAAGAATTTGAGGAGCGTCAGTTTGTCAATATGAAACTGAAACTGAAACTAATAATGACTTCTAGTTTCAGAACAAGGTCAACGATTTTGAGGAGAGGGGCTTAGCTGATTACATTGATCTAAGTACATGACTGGTATTATATTTTATTGATTCTGAAAGGATGAAAAGTAAAGTAGATTTCTGCAGGATTTAATTCAGAATGTCAAGTTGCAGGTCTGGACATTAAATGGTGATGAAGATGATGATGACAATGTAAAGAATCAGAACAATACCACAAGGCATTTTGTATAATACTCAATTCACTGCTATTTACAGCACAAGGCCAGCAATTTCGAAGAGAAAACTTGCTCATTTTCATTGAAGTTCACTATATCAGTCACAACCAATCATCCAATTCTGATTGGTTGAGCCATATTTGCATTGGCATTAATGCCTTTTATGGCAACACATTGCTTTTTATGGTGATGTAGTGGGCTATAGTCTTTAGCTGGGAAAATCAGAGAGCAATGAATCAAAACTCAATAGGAACTACATTACAGCATTGTTTTGTACATTATTCTAATAATCATACTAGAGTACCTTCCAAATTACACAGGCATGGCTGTGTGGTTAGGAAGCTTGCTTCCCAGCTACATGGTTTCGGGTTCAGTTCCACAGCATGGCACCTCGGTCAAGTGTCTTCTGCTATAGCCCTGGGCCGACCGAAGCTTTGTGATTGAATTTGGTAGGCGGAAGTTACTGCCACGTGTGTATATGTCTGTCTATGTGCTTGTGCCTCTCCGAAAGAGAGAGAGAGGGAATAAATGTGTGTGTGTGAGCATGCGTGCTTGTGTGTGTGTGTGTGTGTGTGCATGTGTGTGTGTGTGTGTGTGTGTGTGTGTGTGTGTGTGTGTATGAATATATAATTATATGTAATACTTACATACATGTGCATACACACACACACACGTAGTTGGGAGAATTTTGATCAAATTTCTTTGGTATTGGACTTAATTTAGGAGAGAACAAAGAGAAACAGTGTATACATACATTGTTCCAAAAAAGACGGAAATGGGCTAAATTTCCTATCACAAGTACCAGTATTTTGGGACATTTTCAGTTAAGAATATTAAAAGAAATACTCTCAACTGGTACTGAAGTTGTGGCATTATCTGTTTTACCTCTTAACCTTTTTGATACCAACCTGGCTGAAACCACCTCTGGTTCTGTAGTACAAATGACTTGTTTTCATAAGTTTTGAATTAAAATCTTCCACCAAACCTTAGTCACAATTTATGTTCCTAACACTAGGTTAATGAATAACAAGGTTATTTTACTAGATTACTCTTTTACTCTTTTACTTGTTTCAGTCATTTGACTGCAGCCATGCTGGAGCACTGCCTTTAGTCAAGCAAATCGACCCCAGGACTTATTCTTTGGAAGCCTAGTACTTATTCTATTGGTCTCTTTTGCTGAACCGCTAAGTGACGGGGACGTAAACACACTACCATCGGTTGTCAAGCGATGCTGGGGGGACAAACACAGACATGCAAACATATACACACACATACATATATATATACATATATACGATGGGCTTCTTTCAGTTTCCGTCTACCAAATCCACTCACAAGGCTTTGGTTGGCCTGAGGCTATAGTAGAAGACGCTTGCCCAAGGGGCCATGCAGTGGGAATGAGCCCACAACCATGTGGTTGGTAAGCAAGCTACTTACCACACAGCCACTCCTGCACCTTTGTTATAGTTAGAATTAATTGAAAGAAGCACAGGGCATCTCAAAATAAATACGGTAACAAAAGGGTTAAACTAAAAAGTCAACCAAAAATAATAGACACTGGAAGCAACATATGTCTAGTTGTCACTCTTGGGTTGCATTATAGGAGAGTGGTGAAAGCAGGATTCATGAAAGATGACATGTGGTCAGAGGACAACAAAATGGAATTACAAGTACTAAATGACTCCAGAAGGTCATAGAGCCATACCAGAACTGTGCCCAGTAAAAGGTGCTGAGACAAAAGGTGTGAGACTAATGATGCAAAACAAAAATACCTTGTGGCTACTTTTGTTAGAGTAAAGCTCACATAAGAGTCCTCAAAGAATCTGGAAATATGAAATAATAATGTGGAACATAGAAATAACAAAGAATAGCAGCAGAAAGAACAAAAAGCTCCCAGATACCAGAGCACTCTAGCACTCCCAGGTACCAGAGCACTCTGGGGATAGCAAGGGAAATGTCATTATGCCCACTATTTTAAATAGGTCAGCAAGTGCCTCATTCCTTGAGAGTGCAACCTCTAGGACCATACCT
>NC_142937.1:43747592-43750092 GCF_046866305.1 Octopus bimaculoides | reverse complement strand
GATGCGCTACCGCAACGTGAACAGCAACGCCCGACAACGCCTGCCTCGTGGCTCCCGCACCGACCCATGTGACGACCACCGGAGCGAGACGCCGCATGTGGGCATGAAACTGGACGGGCGAAGACAGGGCAGGGGTGGCTGAAGTGATGGCGATGTGAACAGATGTAGGAGCACTATGAGCTCTGGGATGTGGGAGTACCATGATGTCAAGTGCAAACAAATGATACACAAAATGTTCAATACCATTCCCTGCGTATCAGATTTTATATCAGTGACCTTCTCCTAGAGACATGCTTTAGCAAAAGCTAAGAAGTTCTTCTCTCCCAGTGGTCTTCCAGTATATCAGACACCAGCCTGGAATTTCTGAGGGTCTATGCTGTTTCTAGATAGTTGTTGAACCTGCTCTAGGTTCATCTGTTCTTTTGATAGGTCTTGTTTTTAGACTTGCTGGGATTCTAGCAATCCTCCTTGCCAGGCAAACCTAGTACAGGGTTCCAGTTTAGTTGCTGATGACCCAACCATGCAGCAGCTTGTACTTGATTCCATGTTGCAAGTAGTACTCATGAGAGAGCTCACAAGTGACCCGTCATATATATGTATGTATGTACCTACCCACCTACATAGATACATACCTACATACATAAATATATACATACATACATACATAATCCATATATGCATACATACATACATCATACACACCTAAATACATACATACATATATATCATCATTACTAATATCTCTCTCCCCCTCTTCCCATTTACTGAAGTTTAGCCCCTTAATCCCAATACATATACAAATGTCTGAGGGTACCCCTGTGAGAAAATAAATTATCTGACTTACTATCATAAATCAGAAATAATATTGATTTCTCTCATGAATACAGATTTGAACTCCGAACTAAATACCATAACTAAAACAATACAAAGCGTTTTGTTCTGTTCTTTACTTGTTCTGACAATCTATCACCTTTAATACATATTAAAAAGGGTTTTATTAATCCAAGAGAATGGGGGAAAAGTGCTTGTGGTGGTGCTGGGTTGTAGGGGTAGGGGATAATTGGGGGTGTTAGTGGATGTGGTTATGGTTATGATGGTGGTGACGGTGATTGTAATGGTGGTGGAGTGGTAGGGGTTGTTGTGATGGTAGTGGTAGTGATGGTGGTTGTGGTGATGGTGGGGTGGCAGTGGTAGTGGTGGTTGTGGTGTTGGTGGTGGTGGTGGTTGTAGTGGTGGTTTTGGTTTTGGTGGTGATGATGGTGATGTTGATAATGATGATGAGGAAGAGGAAAATCATAATAGTGATGGAGGTTTCAGTGTTGGTGATGGGAGAATGGTAGTGTGTGATGTGGTAGAAGTGGTAGCAGGGGTTGTGGTAGTGATTATGGTGGTGGTTGTAACGGTGGTGGCAGAGATATTCAATATTCAAAACGGCAACAACAAAAACAAAGACAAGTCAACAAGAAAACCTCTATATGGTTGCTCATCCGGTTAGAAATAACAAGAAAATCTCCCTCAAATTGAACTCAACTGTTTTAGAAAATGAAGGACACATTGGTAAATGTAGTCTAAGATACATAATCCAGGATATATAGACCAAACTGTAACAACCAGAAGAACTTCTATGGTAGGTTCACACATTGCCCCATCTGATTATCATTTATTCTGTAATCCTCAAAATAATTTGGATGGAAAAAATATGAATTCTGTAGACGAGGTCAGAACAGTACTGATGGAGTAATTTTCATCATGGACAAGTGAATTTTGGAAGAGAGGCCTTGCAAGTCTAGCAGATAGATGGAAGAGCATTGTAGAAAATGAAGGAGAGTATATTTTAGATTGAAAAAGAACTTTGTTTATCTTAATTTTGAAACATAAAGGAAGTATAAAAAAAAAACTGCATTATTTATGGGATGACCCAATACAAACACACACACATATATATCTATGTGTGTTACTTTGTGTTTGTGTTTGTCCCCATCACCACCACCACCACCATCTGACAACTGCTGTTGGTTTGTTCATGTCCCTATAACTTAGTGGTCTTGTAAAAGAGACCAACAGAATAAGTATCAGGATTTAAAAGATATAAAAATGTAAGTACCGGAGTTGATTCATTCAATTAAAACCCCTCAAGGAAGTGCCCAAGCCTGGTCACAGTCTAATGATGAAATAAGTAAGAGAAAGATACCATTTATTATATTACCTCTTAACTCATCTGAATTCATGTCATTGGCCTCCATCAGTTATTTTCCTTACCATACTGCTCTTTTATCTTTTCTTTTTAATATGGTTTGATCTGCTTCATCTGAGGTGGTATGAATTTAAAACAACAAGGAAAATTGTGATTATGGTGTCACTGGTTATTACAAATATGATGGTGATTGTAGCAATAAATGGAAGTGTCTGTTACATGGAAAATGCAAGCAAGAGAAATAATATTCTTAAGATTATAAACCTGGAAAATTACAGGATAAGTTATTACACTTGGAAAAGTTCA
>NC_142937.1:43650092-43742592 GCF_046866305.1 Octopus bimaculoides | reverse complement strand
CACGACCATCCTGTGTTCTTAGTGGCATATAGTACTACTTTAACCGATACGTCATTTCCATACCCCAAAGACCAAAATGTGAGTAGGAGAGATTTGGCTGGTGTTTCTAGCAGATCTATTAACCACACAAAAACTCCTTAGTGTTGATGTTGTTGCTGTGTTGGGTGTGATGGTGCTGGAGTTGGTGTAGTTGATAATAACAATGATGACAATGATGATGATGATCATGACAATGATGATGATCACAACAATGATGACAATGACAACAGTGATGATGACGATGATGACAGCAACAACGATGATGAGCATGATGATGTTGATGATGTTAGTGATGGTGATGGTGGTGATGGTGATGATGACAATGATGATGATGATGACAACGACAATGATGACGACGATGATGATGATGCTATTAATTCTGTTACAAATTCTGCTGTTGCTGCTAATGTAATTTGCCATAGCTGTGGGTTTTTTTTTTATCTCTTAGTCAGAAAGGAAGGGTAGTACCTGCCTTCAGTATTGGTGAGAGGGTAGGGTGAGGTCTCCTGAAATCAGGGACTTGGCTTGAATGCTTACAACCAAGTGGATTCCACTTAACAGTACTCAAGGACCAGGTGATGCTATTAAACCAGGTGACACAATAGGCTTTACTAAAAAATTTTCAAAAACATCATGGGTTCCGGTACCAATTAGATAATACAGTTCTATATTTAAGAAATGAGGAATTATGTACATTATTTACATTATTTACATTTGATGGATATTTGTCCTTATCTTGTTTGTTGTTAACACAACGTTTCAGCTGATATACCCTCCAGCCTTCATCAGGTGAGTTGGGGAAATTTCGAACCTGGGTTCTCATTCCAAATGTATTTTTCGATGTTAACCCCAAGATTCTGAGTTCGATTTGAGACAGATTTCAGATTTCAAATTTCAAATTCCAAATACACTTGCCTCAACAGGTCTTCGCAAGCAGAGTTTTTAGTGTCCGATGAAGTAAAGATACGAATAATTGAGCTGGCTACACTTCTGGCAGAGGTTACAGATTGTGCTCTCACTTGCCTTGCCAGATCTTCTCATGTACTGCATATTTCCAAAGGTCCCAGTCATTGGTCATTGCCTCAGTGAGGCCTAAAGTTCGAAAGTCGTGCTTCATCACCTCATCCCAGGTTTTCCTGGGTCTATATATATATATATATATATATATATATATATATATATATACATATGTATATCTATATATATATATATATATATATATATATATATATATATATATATATATATATATATATATATAAATATACCTACATAAATACATACATTCATACATACATATATGTATGTATATATATATCATCATCATCATCCCCATTGTTAAACGTCTGTTTTCCATGCTGGCATGGGTTGGATGGTTTTGACATGTCCAAACTCCAATTGTCTGTTGTGATATGGTTTCTACAGCTGGATGCCCTTCCTAACACCAACAGAGTGTACTGGGTGCTTTTTACTTGCCACCAGCTCAAGTGACCTTACACAGTACAGGCATGGATGTTGTAAGGAATATCATTAACTGCAGCCATGCTAGAGCACCGCCTTGAGGGATTTTAGTTGAACAAATCAACCCCAGGACTTTTTCTTTAAGTCTAGTACATATTCTGCCAGACTGCAAAGTTCTTACCATACCCACACAACTATACAAGTTCTTTTTGTGAATCATATACTTGCATCTTTCCCACTGGATGTAGAGTAGCTGAAAGGTTAAGAAGTTTGCTTGACAACTAACAGGTCCCATGTTCAATCCCTACTTCATGGCATCATGGACAAGAGTCATTTGTGATAGCTGCAGACTGACCCAAGCCTTGAGACTGAAACTGGGTAGAAAGAAACTGTGCGGAAGCCCTTCAGCTGGATTGTACTTGTAATTCAAAGATACAGCCTTGTCACATATTGTCATGCTGATTCTGCCTGAGAACTACATTAAGTGTACATGTTATTTGTGGAGCACTCAGCCAGTTTCACACTAATTAAATTTTTTCAATTATTTCAATTCACTGAACAACCAAACACTCTCTTTCAATACATTTGGAGACCCATGTCTCTTCCATTCTTCACAATTCTCCTATGACAATTCTAATCAGCCAGGAGTATGGTCTACAGAACAAATAACCATTATAATTTCTTAATCGCTTGACCTCTTTATCATTCAGATTAATCTGTCGAATCTAAGGCTTATTTATTCACATTATTTTGAATTGATTATAAATTATCTTGTAGCATTGAGATTTTGCTGATGTGATTACTCGTTTCACTGTAGGTGAGAGAGACTGAATCTGGCCAGTCTGAACCTGAAACAAATAGAATATTTGGGCCTGAAATAGCTAGTTTAAATGCTAAAGGGTTAAATCAACGGTTCTCAAACTGAGCTGTAGCAACCACTTCAGGATGTTGTGACCCCACAAGGGAGGGAAGTAAACATGAAGGGGGATCTTTTTTAAAATGGGGGCCACATTTTTCATTAACGAAACACTTTGAAACTTGGAACACTGGTAGAATGTGTCATATAAAACATCTTTTTCTCTTAGTCTTCTTTAAAAAAAAAGAAATCCATAAGTTATTCCATGTTAAAGTCGTCGTATTTCTGTAATTTCAACCAATCACTGACGTCCATTCAGCCGATATACATTAAGTGCCGACTACATAAACAAACGATTCTGAAACAATTAACCCTAACCCTAACCCTAACCCTAACCCTAGGGTTAGGGTTAGGGTTAGGGTTAGGGTTAAAGCAAATTTAAAATGAAAAAAGCAAATAAAACGATGGTATGGAGATTAAATACGCTTTACATCACTTAATCAGCCAAAGGAGCAAATATAAACAACTGAATACTTGTCAGTGACTGGTTGAAATTATCGAAATAAGACAATTTTTTACATGAAATAAATTCGAATACAAAAATATTTTTCTGTTCTATAACACAAAATAGATAAGTATACAAAGTTTGAAAGTCTTTCCGTACCAAAAACACTACGTAAAACATTAATGAAAAATGTGGCCCCCGTTTTAAAATAGATCCATGAAGGGAGTACCGTGGGTGGTGCAGATAGAGTGTGAGTTGCCTAGGGTAAGTCCTGAGTTTGCCACTTTCCCAAGTTTGCCACCTCCCCGAGTTTTCCCCCACCTACAGCTTACTGCTTGTACAGGCTCAAACAACAGACCTAAGAGTGTTGCTCTTATAGAAGCATTACCCAAGGTGGACCACATGCAGTGCAATCTGAGGACATGTACCGAGAGTGATAAAAATCAAGCATCCAGTCAAAATCATGGTGTTTGGAGTGATCACTAGTGATAGCTATGTAATACCTCCATTCATCTTCCCACACAGCCCCTCAGTCTCAACATGGAGTGCCTGGAGGAGGTGTGCCTGGGTCAAGAGGGTGGCTGCTGGAAGACTCTATGTTTAGCAACAGGACTCTGCACCATGCCACATAAGCAGGAGAACCCGGTCATAGCTGTCGGACAATTTCTCTGACCACATCACCCCTAACATCTGGCCACCTAACTCCCCAGACTGCAGCCTCCTTGATTATTATGTGTGGGGCACTGCTGAGTGAGAGACCAACAAAAGTCCTTGTAACACTAAAGATGAACTGAAGGCAAAGATCATAGCAGCATTCACCAACAAGGAGAGCGTCCAGAATAGTTGAAGGAGATTCCAAAGTCGTCTGGGTGCCATGGTTGAAGCCACTGGCGATTTCATTGAATAAATTTACTCTTTAGTATTTCAAGATATTTTTATGTAATTTTGGTAAATATATCTGTTAAAATGAGATGTCAGTATTATTTTCATTTTTGCCTAATTTAGACGATAATTTATTCACTGCACCCTATATATATATAAATTAATTTCACAATATATGTATTTAACTAATTTGGTAGTAATCATAAAAAAAGATTCTTAACGTATCAAGCTACCAATCACATAAAATGTATAATCTAATACATCAAGCTTATCTGTATTGATTTATTAATTGTATAATCAATATCATATATATTAGTACAGACATGTAAATAGTATATTAATTATGATAAAATAATATAAAATAAATTATTAGTACATGTTAGTAAGCTGCAAAACAATTGTAGTTGAATATGGATATCCAATGGTAAAATAAATGTTATTCATTGTATACTTCATTGCTTTATTTATAATTTATACATACATATATATATATATATATATATATATATATATATATATATATATATATATCATCATCATCATTTAACGCCTGCTTTCCATGGTGGCATGGGTTGGACAGCTTGACTGAGGTCTGGCAAGCCAGTGGGCCACACCAGGCTCCAATGTGATCTGGCAATATTTCTACAGCTGGATGCCCTTCCTAATCCCAGCCACTCTGAAAGTGTAGTGGGTGCTTTTTATGTGCCACTGGCATGGGAGCCAGTCAGGGGGCACTGGCATCAACCATGTTTGGATGGTGCTTTTTACATCCTGCTGGCACAGGAACCAGTAGGGGGTACTGGCATCGACAACATTTGGATGGTGCATTTTACATGCCACCGACATGGAAGCCAGTCAGGCGGCACTAGCCATGACTACAATTTCTATTTTGATTTTACTTGACTCAACAGGTCTTCTCAAGCATATTATATTGCCCGACACTTCAAGGGTACTTTTAAGTGGGCTGATCATGCAACACTGGCATCGGCCCATGGCTGCAGTCTGACTTTACTTGCTAGGTCTTTTTAATCACAGCATATCTCCAAAGGTCTCAGTCTCTTGGTATTGCTTCTGTGAGGCCCACCACCACATCCCATGTCTTCCTGGGTCTACCTCTTCCACAGGTTCCTCCCACTATTAGGGTGTGGTACTTCCTCATACAGCTATCCTCATCCACACATAACACATGACCCTACCAGCGCAGTCATCTTTCTTGCACCCCACATTTGATGGATGTTTCTTATGTCCAACTTTTCTCTCATATATATATATATACCAGAGTAAGCACAAGAATGTGAAACAAGGTGGAAAAAAATAGTACTTGAACAGTACGGAAGTAGAGTAATATGCTTTATTACTAAAGCTTCAAAGACATCACAAAAACTGTTACTCAGAGTTTCCCGTTCCCGTTCGTCAGACTGTGAAACTCTGAGTAACAGTTTTTGTGATGTCTTTGTAGCTTTATTAATAAAATATGTTTATATATATATATATATATATATATATATATATATATATATAATCCAAGAAAGTTAGGGGTTAGCTGTAAGACATTGTCCCTTCTTCGGTCACTAGATGTCCTTTTTAATTTTTATTACTGATATGGCATAATATGTCAAATGTGTTTGTATATTGTTTTTATTGTCCTGTCCTCTTAGTTGAAAAATAAACAGGTAAATTGACATAATACAATGTCTGCAAGTTGATGAGTACCACATATTCCCCTCCATTTTCTTATTGCTACACATACACACACACACACACACACACACATATATATATATATATATCATCATCATCATCATCATCATCGTTTAACGTCCGCTTTCCATGCTAGCATGGGTTGGACGATTTGATTGAGGACTGGTGAAACCGGATGGCAACACCAGGCTCCAGTCTGATTTGGCAGAGTTTCTACAGCTGGATGCCCTTCCTAACAAATGTGTTTGTGTGTGTGGGTGGGTGTGTCTGTATGTATCTTTGTGTTTTATTTATTCCCTACCACTGCTTGACAACTGGTGTTGGTTTGTTTACATCCCTTTAACTTGGTAGTCTGGCAAAAAGAAACCAATAGATACCTGGGTTGATATTTTCAGCTAAACCTTTCAAGGTGGTGCCCCAGTATGGCTGCAGTCCAATGACGGAAACAAGTGAAACATAAAGCACATTCAACAATATCTTTGTCAGTAAATAGATTATGATTAAGATATTGAGTGAGTAGAAAATGTGACCGATGATAAGCTAATGTGCAATATTAGCTCCTATTTGCTTAATATAATCTGTCATATTTGTTTTTCTTTTTCTCAAGCATGGGGAAGAGGTCGTTTCTGTGAAAGGTATTACAGAGCTACAAAAGGTTGGTTGCAAGTCACTGGTTTAAACTATATATTTTCCAAGTAACTCATTTACTGTCATTTTCAATAGTATGGGATATACATCTAAGCTTGATGGTGTGTGTGTGTGTATGTGTGAGTGAGCAAGTAAGTGAGTCTGTGAGTGAGTGAGTGAGTGAGTGAGTGACTGAGTGAGTGAGTGAGTGTGTGTACATAAAATATTAAATACACAAAATGAACACATGTAACACAGATAAATGATAAAGGAAAGGTAATTGAATATAGAGTTTTGATGTATTTGCAATTGACTTCGGTAGCTTTTGACCATTCCTTTGTTTAGATTGCATTCAACACCAGAGTAAAATCTGTTTCTCTATTATCAATGCGTGGGATAATTTGACCAGTTTGAAAGGGTTGTGTGGGGTTTTGATTATTCACCAACAGTATAACGTTATTCTTTTATCCTTTATTTGCCACCTGGGGAAAAGCACCTGTGCAGATGCCTCACGAAAAGCACTGTTGCAAGTGTCATATGAAAGGTACCCAGTACATTCTGTAAAGTGGTTGGTGTTATAAAAGGCATCCAGCCATAAAAATCATGCCAAAACAGACAAATGGTGCCTGGTGCAGCCTTTTGATTTGCCAGCTCCTGTCGAATTGTCCAACCCATGCAATCATGGAAAACAGACATCAAATGATGATGATGATGATAATGATAATGATGATGAAAGGGCTGCATCCATGACCCTTTATAAGACCTCTGTGATTGATGTGATGGAGGTAGGGAAGAAGGTATCTTCAAAGCAAATGCCTGTCTGGATGCTTGCAACAGAGTGGACTCCACTGAAGGAACCCCCAAGGTGCCAGGTGATCCAGTGACTTATTAAGCCTACCAATCAAGTAAGGCATGGTAGGATTTGAATTCATCACACACAGAGTCAGCATACAGGAAATCTCATGCTTTAATACTTCCACCACTCCACTACTCTGGGTAGGTCCTTTTTTTTACTTGATCCTAAAATGATGAAAGGCAAATTTGGCCATGTCAGGATTTGAACTCGGAAAGCAGAGGGTTAGAACAATTGAACAAATATTGTAAGGCATTCTATCCAGTACTTTAATAAAAGGAAGGAGGGTTGGTACTTATCAGGTTTCTTCTTCTGAGAATCAGGGACATTTAAGGGAAATAAGAATGGACCTATGAATAATGAAGGACCTCTATATGGGCAATCAATCTGCAAGAAATAACAGCCTAATTTCCATCAACTAACACCCTATTGAATGAAAATAAGAAAATAAGAGCACATTGGATTGCACTTTTTGATGCAGAAGCACATTGTACTTCTTGATCCAGAGTGTCTGGAGAATATACAGGAGATGGCCATGGCTGGAATGCTTTTGATTATAGGACTGAAGTAATGGTTTTTGTGATTGTTAGGGCATGGGTTCAATTCTCAGGATAGGCAGTGCATTGTATCTGTGAGCAAAGCTTGTTACTTCATGTTGCCTCTATATTGTCAACTTAAAATAAGTACCAGTGACACCTGGGAGTAACCCAGTGATAGACAGGTGTCTTGTTCAAAGGGGTGTCTTTACCCTCAGCACAAGTACCTTGAAAATCCAGGTAGGCTCTGGCCTCATGAGGCTGAACGCTTGAAACAGATAAACTGGAAATAGCATAGCTAATGAGTACAGAACAGTGGAGGTCTTTTAGTATCAAATAAAGATCATTAAAGGATATTTGATAAAGTAATCTATCTTAAAATCTTCCAGCATAGGTTGATCAATTGCAATAAAACTAAATATGAAGGATAGAAGACAGAACCTTTTACTGCCAGGAAAATGGCTGTGTTTCAAAAGAAGTCAGTAGAAATTCCATATGGTATACCCAAAGTATGGATGTATAAGAGATGTAGTAAAGTTACAGACAGGCTAAACTTTGTATGCAGCATATTCACAGAGGCAATAAACACTAAGAACACAAAAAATAAACCCTTTCTAATACCTGGAAGTTTCACTAGAAGTAGTTGATAGCTTCTGTTATCTAGGTGACCCAATTTGCAAAGAGATAAGTAATCCAAAAATATAGTAGCCAGACTAAGAACAAACTGTAAAAAGTTCAGTGCACCATTAATTTTCATAGCTACAAAGGGTTTCTTTCACAGAGATGGAGGCAGACTGTATGATGCTTGTGTACAGAGTGTGATGCTGCATGAACTGAATGCAGAAGATTTATTAAAATGAGAAAGAAATGAAGCAGGCTTGCTTTGCTGAATGTGTATTATTAGTGTACATGAGCAGAAATGATGGTGTGCAAATAATCTACAAAAAAACAAACAAAAAAACTGGACGAAATAGGTATTGGATGTTGTGTGCCAGAGAGGAGGCTGAAATTGTACAAACATGCGATGCTTATAGAGGACAAGAGCTCGAAAAAGATGTGTAGGGTACTCAAAGAATATGTAGAAGAAAGAGAGACCCTGGAAGATATGAGATGAAGTGATGAAGGTTGATCACAGGATGATATGCCTTGCAAAAATGAAAAGGGGCCATACACACACACACACACGTGCACACACACACACACACACACACACACACACACATACACACATCATGGATTCTCCCATCATTAGATGATGTATAAGGGTTCTGTAATTACTTGCTGAACAATCACAGAGAGGATTTGTTTGTAGTGATAAAATGTTTGTGTTTACATAAGCTCACTCCCTCCATCAAATCAACATTACCTGTACAGGTGCACCATGTGCCACATGACAGAGGATGAAATGACTGCAGAGGAACATGAAACGAAGTATTTTGCTCAGGAATACAACACAAGGCCTGGTCTGGGAATCGAAACTATAATCTTGCCATCTTGCTTGCAACACCCTAACCACAAAACCATGCAACTTCATTTCTCTCTCTCTCTCTCTCTCTCTCTCTCTATATATATATATATATATATATATATATATATAGTTTTAGGGAAAAGAACCAAGGTTCATGAACTCATCGACGAAAATCCACTGTCACATATAGAAAAATTAATAAGTAAAAGCACAATAAATAAGTATAATATAATACAAAGTAAATATCATAAGATAATGATAATAAAACGACTACACGTGTTTCATAACCAGTTTTCAAATAGAAAGAATATTTAAATCGATTAAAACTATCGAAAATCAATTCTATTCAAAAATATAGCTAATCTTCAGGTCAAAATACAACAATAATAATAATAAAAGAATGCATATATCAACCAACAATAAATAACAAATGAATGTATATAAAATACTTATTATATAAAGATAGAAAAATATTATTAAAAATATCAAAATTATAAACGTTCCATAATCAACCCTATGTCCATTATAATACAAGCTAACAGGAATATTATATGCAAAAACCAACTTTAACGAATCTTTCGTTTAAAATACAATTTGAACGAAGTTTTAGGTTAAAATTATAAAGATAGAAGTAGCACATATCTAAACGATGCAATAGTTTAAACTAAAAGATTTTAGACTAAAACGTTTATTTGAAAGAAGTCTCGTGAAAATATTGCGTAAAGAAAAAGAATAGAATAAATAGATATAAAAACAGGAATGAAAATTTTATTATGAATGAAAGATTAAACTTTATATAACTTAAGTTATAATAAAACAATTATAATCAAAGAAATTAAATAAAAAGACTTGTTATTTATCCCATAAAATAAAAAGAAATATTAAACAGTATTAATGGAAAAAATTCAACCCTAATCTAATCGAAGTCTTAGTTTAGGCTAAGATGATAAACTTACTACTAATTAATTTAGTGTTAAAAAAGGTATTGACTAAAATTATCATTAAAAATCAATTGAATAATATAAAAATACATATTTTTTCCAAACAATGATATAAAGTCATTTAGCAGCGTAGTGATAAGTAACTTGATGCTCTGTGCTTTTGAAAACCTGTGCAATAATCAAAAAAAAAATCCTTTAATTGAAAAACAAGTTAGTTTTCTTGATGACAGGAAAAGCATCCAGAAGCAAAATCCTACATCAAATAAGTTCCTGTCCAACCCATACTGGCATGACAAAAAAAAAAAAAAAAGAAAACCTAAAAAAACAACAGACTTTAAGAGGTGATATTTATCCCTGCTTAAAAGTACATATTCTGTTAGAACAAACTATTCTGCAGTAGGTACTATGAGAGAAACTCTCATATTGGCTTTTGGTACAAAATGCACTCTTGTTCTTATCACTAGTGGGGAGATAAATCCCGACCACCTTCAGCCCTGAGACTAATAGATCAAATGATTTTGAGCTTCCTTGATCTCACCTATTCTGGCTCTGTTTTTCTATATATTGGTGGTGGGGAGATGAGTCACTGCTATCTCTAGCAGTTGAGCATTCATCATTGATGAAACTAAGGAAGGCGAAATTACGTGATCTCGTGGCCTCAGCACCGGAGATGGCTGGGATTTATATCTCCACAAGAGGTATAAACAAGTGTGTATTTTGCATCAAAAACCAATTTGAAAGTTTCTCTGATGGTAACTACCACAGTATAATTTGTTCGAACAGAACATCTACATTTAAGTGGGGATAAATATTATCTCACAATATTAATACTGCCTCTGTTGCTAATATATATTTTTAAACATACCCTAAATGAATGAATGAACAAACAAACAAATATTCTATGAGAGACTAAAAATGTCATAAATATTGAAGCTAATCCTAACTAGACAAACAAAAATAACCAGTTATCCTTTTCTATTCATTGCCCTAAGTGGAAATATTTTTTTCCAGACAGTTGACAGAAATCTCTTTCAGATATATCATGTAGTTACTGACCATTAAATAATGTCATAAATTTATCCACATCTACTTTTGACCCATCATGTCAAGACCGTTATATTAGAATTTTGTTCATATGGCAATTCTTTCTGTAGTAACAATAGAGAAATCATTGATGAGGGTGTACATACTTTTACATACCAGCAGTGTATGGCATACGTGGACGCAATGATTTATGTCTTTTTCTTTCTTTCTTTCTTTCTTTCTTTCTGCATTGAGTAAAATCATATATACTTGTACATTGAAGAAGTAGAGGTTAATAGATCAGACACCCATTTTCAGAACTCATTGATATCAAGAGAGAAATGTGCTAGGCTAGAATCTGTTTCAGCTATAAACAGCATATTTCCACTTCTGTTATTAAATAAACCTGGTTACTACTATAAAAGTCAGAATGATGCAATTAGAAATAAGTTGAAATAAAAGACAGTTCTGCAAAACATTGCTCTTTTATCAAAGTTTCACTGGAGAGGAAGATGCTTACCAATGTAATGAAATAAATTGAGTTGATCTTACGAAGGAGTTACTATGTGGTCACCTCACCTAGGTACAGCAGCCTACATAAAAAATTAAAAAATACATGCAAACATTAGATAATATGCTCATAGATAACCCTAAAAAGATGGGATGGTCATGGCTAGACACTATTGGTCTACTTGATTAGGGCTGATTTATGGCTGGAAACCGTTGACATTTGGATGCAAGCGAAGAACTGTTTAGCATTTGGCGTAGTACCCAAACATACTTCTTTCAGAGGCTGTTGAAAATGTTATCCTTAGGTTTTAATGCATTTTGATATCTGTATAAATATACACAGCTGGTTAAATGGCATGTCTGAGAGCTGTAGGCATTTGATCCAGTCAATGCCAAGGAAATTCAGCTCATGAGAGACTAAATAGGCTGTGATTTGACCATGATGAGCAGCAGCTACTAAATTACAATTGAATTCGCCTAGCAACAGCATCATTGCCTCCCGATGCATTTTGGCTACTACAGCAGTTTGCTTGAACTTGGGTGTTAATCTATTGATCTGGGGTTAAAGAACAACAACAGGGATCTCAATAAAATTTTGGATTTTAAGAACCAAGGTACTGATATGTGGGAACTTGAAATCAAAGTTTGAATTCTTTTGAATATCTAATTCCAGATATGGATGATGTAGTTGCTTTTGACTCCATTGCCATCACTTTCAGAATGAAGTCACCCCATAGCTGTTGTGATTTGTTTTCAATCATTTAATCAGCAAGTCCAGTACTTTAGGTTTATTGGTTGGTAAATGTGCAGAGACTATGTAAAGTCAGGAGGACACTTTAGTCTTGTTGCAGATAAAATAATCCCTCTGGTGCTGGTGCTATGATAAATGCACGCACAAGCTCTGTCTAGTGGTTGACGATAGGATGAATATTCTGTGGTAGAAGCCAAGCTAGAGTGAAACATTTGAGTGAGATGTGGTCTTCCAAACCAGGCAGGAGGGCAGTAACTCCAGATAAGAACCTGGATTGCCATGATCCATCCAACGCATACCAGTATGGAAAGCAGATATAAAATGACGATGATGAGGAGGAGGATGACGATGGTCACTGCTAGATTGTTCTAGATCATAGATTTATTTGCTTCTCAATCATGAGTGAACTTTTGCTAAGCAATACTGCAACCAATAATACAATCTTAACACAGCCAAAGAAAAAAATCTCCTCCTCCTCCTGGCATCAATGATGTCGCAACTCATTTTTACAACTGAGTGAACTGGAGCAACATGAAATAACGTGTTTTGAACAAGAAAGTAATACACCACCCTGTCTGGGAATTGAACTCCCTACCTCATGATTGTGAGCCCAACACTCTAACCACTGAGCCATGTGCCTTCACTTCTGTGATACAAACACCTTGTTTTATAGAGAACTACATTAAAACCTTGCATCCGAATTTCATGCTAATTTATGTTCCAAACACCAGCTGAATAATGGCAATATTTATTTCGCTAAAGTCTTTGTAATTTCCAAAATTAATTGAAACAAAGACAGTATATTTCAACAGAAATATGGTAACAGAAGGGTTCTTAGATATATCACCATGTACATGAATAGATAATGTGGTTTTTAGATATGAAAAAGGGCTTGATAATTTGTGCTGGTGATTTGATAGATGTCTGCTTTGATTGGGTAATTGTAGAATTGTGTTGAACTGTACCAAACGGATGCTAAAACAGCTTAGATACTGAAAATGCTGCTGCTGCTGCTGCTGCTAATATTTAGTATGTGCTGGTGATGAGGATGATAGCAAACTGATGATGATGATAAGGTAGAATAGGAGGAGGGGGGAAAGAATGGTAATAATAATGATGGAGATGATGATGATGATGATGATGATGATGATGATGATGATGATGATGATGATGATGATGATGATGCAAATATTGTTAGTTCCAAACTGGTGCCAGAGTTCTGGTCTTAAAAAGTATTTGTAAGCCTTATTAACTCAGCAATATAAGACATAATTTTATAATGTTTTGGTACTTAGCAGCGTAAATGGAACAAGTTTATTGCTCCACGACACTTTGATTTTATACTGCAGACATACAAGTTGCCTTCATATATCATTAAATTGGAGAATACCAATTCGTTTTAATTAGATTCCAGGAAAACCTGTAAGTAACAGTCAATAGCTATCCAATTTCTACCCAATCCAATAATTTTGTGTCCTTTCTACAACTTCACTCAAAAGTTTATTCTTCTTGTTAATGGAAGATATTTGAAAGTTGTACTTTTGCCCTCTTGAATCTAAGATACAAGCAACATTACAAGCCTTGGGTAAATCAGTGCACTGGGCCCTATAACATTCATTTATTGGCAGCAAGTTGCATTGTACATAGATCAGAATTAAGCCCCAAGACCCATGAGGCCCCTGGGCAACTACCAAGTGAGTTAATATCTTAAAACAGCTCTGGGCCCACCTACTAAAGAACCAGCACTTTGTATTTCTTTACTGGTCAGAGGGCTAGTTTTCAGATGCAATATCTCTTTAGTCTGTCTCTTCTACTTCTGTGACAATGGTCTCTGATACCCAGAGTTAGTTGCATTTCAACTCCACCCAAATCTGTCTATCTGTCTGTATCACTTTGTTTTGTTACCCATTATGTCTCATTCTCTTAGACTCCAGAATAACCACTATATTTGAAGGCATAAATGATGCATAGCCATATTAAATGCACTCCAATTTCAGTAGCGCATATTCAGTAAAGAAGTTTTTAGTACCTTGAAAATTCATATCAAGCTAAGTAAAACTACTGTCTTCCATACATATAGGTTTGTCCTGTAAGGTGCCAGTACCACATAAAAAGCACTTGTGCTGGTGCAGCATAAATGGGCCAGTGTTGTGTAAGTGGACCCCTGCTGGTGGCATGTAAAAAGCACCCAGCACACTCTGTTAGGTGGTTGGTGCTAGGAAGGGTGTCCAGCCATAGAATTTATGTCACAACAGACAATTGGAGTCTGGACAGCTCCCCAGCTGGCTAGCTCCATGTCAAACTATTCAATCCATCGTGGGAGACGGACATTGAATGACGATGATGATTATGATGATGAACATGGGGTGATCTTTTTCTATAAAAGTGGTGACAGTCAGAATGATGCAATTAGAAATAAGTTGGAATAAAAGACAGTTCTGCAAAACATTGCTCTTTTATCAAAGTTTCACTGGAGAGGAAGATGCTTACCAATGTAATGAAATAAATTGAGTTGATCTTACAAAGGAGTTACTATGTGGTCACCTCACCTAGGTACAGCAGCATACATAAAAAAAAAATACATGGAAACATTAGATAATACAATCATAGATAACCCTAAAAAGATGGGATGGTCATGGCTGGACACTTTGGGTCTACTTGATTAGGACTGATTCATGGCTGGAAGCCATTGACATTTGGATGCAGGTGAAGAACTGTTTTGCATTTGGCACAGCACCCAAACATACTTCTTTCAGAGGCTGTTGAAAATGTTATCCTCTCCCAAGGCATAATGCCTCTCCCAAGGTTTAGTTTAAAGTGATCCTGTTGAAATATTTGCTTTGGGGGGAAAAAAAGTGTCTTATACATTATCAAAGACAGTAGTACTTTTTCCATTCTTTCTTATGTAACATATCAATGCACTGCAATTTCCTTTCAAGAAATAAACATCAAATTTCAAGTGTTGAAACTGAAGATGAACCACCTTCATCTGACAAAAGTTTTGGAGGATCTGTAAAGATTATGGGTACTGTTTCTGTCTCCTGCCTAATATCATAAAAGGTTGGGGGTATGTAGGGAAGGCATCTAATGAATTGAGTCTGTGATGCAGTAGTTTATCTCAAAATCAACCTCGATCCAATAAACCCATGATTCTTGTTACACCAGCTGTATCAAACCAAACATTTTCATTCTATTGTAAGTATAATGTATGTAGGCACAGTGAAGGTGCATGGCTCAGTGGTTAGAGCATCGAGCTCACAATCATGAAATAGTAAGTTCAATTCTTGGATTGGACTGTGTATTGTGTTCTTGAGCAAGACACTTTATTTTATGTTGCTCCAGTTCATTCAGCTGTAGAAATGAGTTGCGACGTCACAGGTGCCAAGCCGTATCGGCCTTTGCCTTTCTCTTGGATAACATCAGTGGTGTGAAGAGGGGAGGCTGGTATGCAAGGGTGACTGTTGGTCTTCCATAAACAACAGCACCCAGACACGTGCTATGAAGGGAAATTTTCTAGGTGCAATCCCATGGTCATTCATGACTGAAGGGAGTCTTTACTCTTTACCCTTTTAATGTATGTAGGACTATATAATCAATGTAACCTTCATACCTTTTTCTTTTAAGATGGAAAAGGGTGATTTTAAGGAGATTTGGTTGCAATTTCTAGCAGGCTGAGCGACTGAGTAGAGATTCCTATCAGGTTTGAGAAAACTAGTTGCTGGCAATTATTTAATCCAGTTGTAATATATTCATTGTCTGACTTGCAAGACAATCAATAAATAGCTAGATTTCATGATTTCAATTAATTAATAAAAAAGCGGGTTCTTTCTTTCTTTTCTTTTGTTGTTGATAGAATATTTAGTCAGAAAACGAAAGGCAGTAGCTTTGACCAAACTCTTCAAGGCAGCTGAAATTGTTTTGTGGAAATGTATTTGCGATAATTATAAAGTGGTGTATTAAATTGAGATTTAATTAGATAACTTTAGCACCACAATAGCCAGCATAAGTAACAATATTGCTTTTTGACTATTCATATAGCTTTAGGTGGGAATAGACCCAATGTAGAGGCATTCATTGAGTATTGACCAACAGCATTATCTGGAGATAAGAAAACAGTTGTAGACATGTATTTCTATATATTTTCACACACACACACACACATACACACACACACACACACACACACACACACACACACACACACACACATATATATATATATATATATATATATATATATATATATACATACACACACACACACACACACATATATATATATATATATATATATATATATATATATACATACACACACACACACACACACACACATATTTATATATTTACAAATGCACATACATTATACTTACATTTATACAGGGTGTCTCAAAAGAATGTATACACACTTTAACAGCTTGGTCACTCAATTTATATTTCTTTTTAGATTTAACCCATAAGAAATAATGAAAGGAGCCACACTAAGCTTTCAACAGAGAAAATTTATCCTAAAGTGTTTCATGGATTTTGAAAATGCAGTTGAAGTGCAAAGACATTTTAGAAGGGAGTTTCAACCAGATCCACCTACATGATTTACCATCTTCTTCTTTCTTCTTGCCTTTAACCCTCCAACGTGGAGTATAGGCCACTTAAAATTGAATTCCATGTTGCATAATTTTTCGTTTCTGTATTTATACGCTGCCATGAATGTCCCCCTTTCTCTAGTTCCTTTTGTGTTGATCTATGCCACAAATTCTTAGTGATTTAACATCACTTGAGTTAAAAATAAATTTGGAGAAACAGCTCAGAAAGTTCACTAGAAATTTACCAGGAAACTAGGGACATTGTTGAGTCTCACAAATCAAGAAATAGTACTAGAAACATATTAAAAGAGTTCAAGAAAATCTGTGTCAAGAGAGTATCATGAAAAGGCGTCGAGCTGGCAGAGATGTTAGCACGCCGGGCAAAATGCTTAGCGGTATTTCGTCTGCCACTACGTTCTGAGTTCAAATTCCGCCGAGGTCGACTTAGCCTTTCATCCTTTCGGGGTCGATAAATTAAGTACCAGTAATGCACTGGGGTCGATGTAATCGACTTAATCCGTTTGTCTGTCCTTGTTTGTCCCCTCTGTGTGTAGCCCATTGTGGGCAATAAAGAAATAAGAGAGTATCATGAGACTGGAATTTCAAAATTAAGTGTCCATCACATTTTCAAGCTGTAATTAGAACAGTTACATTCCAAGGATAGTCCATTCTCTAAATCAGTGTTTTTCAATCATTTTTTACTAATGGACCCTTTTGATTACTATTTTATTGTGGAGAACTCCCATAACCATTCGATGTTTAAAAACTAGTTTTATAGACACTTCTTTCAAAATTCTCATTTTACTTTTCACATATTCACTTGTGTAGTTTGAACTATATAAAACATTAGAAATAGAAACTTAGCTGTTTCTTGCTATAAATATATCTAAAGCAACATCTCTTCACAGACTGAGCCCTCAAAGTACCAACATGGATCTCCAATTTACTATTTTGTTTACATGTCCCCCTAAATCTTATATGGACCTTAAAGTGTCATCATCATCGTCACCATCATTGTTTAACGTCCACTTTCCATGCTAGCATGGGTTGGACGATTTGACTGAGGACTGGTGAACCAGATGGCTGCACCAGGCACCAATCTGATCTGTTTCTACAGCTGAATGCCCTTCCTAACGCCAGCCACTCCAAGAGTGTAGTGGGTGCTTTTACGTGCCATCGGCACGGGGGCCAGTCTGGTGGTACTGGCAACGGCCATGCTCAAATGGTGTTTTTTACATGCCACCTGCAAAGGAGCCGGTCCAGCAGCACTGGCAATGACCTCGCTCGAATGTTTTTTCACGTGCCAGTAAGGCGACGCTGGTAACGATCATGCTCAAATGGTGCTTTTTACGTGCCACCGGCATGGAAGCCAGACAGCTGCTCTCGCAATGATCACGCTCGGACAATGCTCTTAGTGCTCCACTGGCGCAGGTGCCAGTCATCGAATTTGGTTCAGTTACAATTTCGATTTCACTTGTCTCAACAGGTCTTCGCAAGCAGAGTTTAGTGTCCAATGAAGTAAAGGTACAAATAAGTGGGCTGGCTACACCTCTGGCAGAGGCCATGGATTAGGGTCTCATTTGGCTTGCCAGGTCTTCTGTGGACCCTAAAGTGTCATATGGACCCTGGTTGAAAATCAATACTCTAAATCAAGATGATTCAGACTGATGAGTGGAGTTTGGTGAATGGTACTTGACAGAGTGTGTGTGGAGGATGCACACTTTCCAACAAAGATTGTTTGGCGTAATGAGATTACTTTTAAATTAAATGGCTCAATAAACTGCCACAATTGTACCTATTGGAGGCCCAGGAATCTGCATATTAAAGTGAAATATTTTGAAAATAAAGGAAGGAAGTGATCAACTAGGAAAAGCAAAAGAAGAATATTTTATAATAATTCTAAATCCAAAACTAAACCAAAAGTAGTCAGCGTTGCTACAAAAATGACTTCATCATATATCATATATATATATACATAGTTTATCTGGGCCACCCTGTGCACCCATAGACTAAACTTAAAGGAGTAAATGACTAATACAACCAATCTAACATATATCATTAGTCTCTAGTATGGTACTGAGTAATCTTTCTTCCAACAGTTGACACTAAGCAGTGTGTATATATATATATATATATATATATATATATATATATATCGTCGTCGTCGTTTAACGTCCGCTTTCCATGCTAGCATAGGTTGGACGATTTGACTGAGGACTGGTGGACCAGGAGGCGACACCAGGCTCCAATCTGATTTGGTAGAGTTTCTACAGCTGGATGTCCTTCCTAACATCAACCACTCCGAGAGTGTAGTGGGTGCTTTTACGTGCCACTGGCACGAGGGCCAGTCAGGCAGGTACTGGCAACGGCCACGCTCGAAATGGTGTATATACATGTGTGTGTGTGTGTGTGTGTGTGTGTGTGTGTGTGTGTGTGTATGTATATATATGGGTAGATAGACGATATGTATATATATATATATATTTATATAAATGTATATTTACATATATTACATATATATATGTATACACATGCACACACACATATATACATACATATATATATATATATATATATATATATATATATATATATATATATATATATATATATGTACATGTAGGTATATATGTGCGTGTGTATATGCTTATATATAGAGAAAAATAGACAAACTAGTTGTAGAGTGGAAGTTATGTAATGAAATATCAATTTATGCACACACACACACACACACACACACACACACACACACACACACATACACACACACACTCACTCCTACACACACTTAGACGTTCAGGTATACACATACATTGGTAAGAGAAGGCACAAGCTTATGCAGGCACAGTCTTGTATTTAGAAGGAAAGGAGTAGTGAGAAGTTTCTGATATAAATGCTTATTTTTACTTTTACTGAAAGATTTTCTAACCACTTTCAGGTACCCACCAGAATAATAATAATAATAATAATAATAATAATAATAATAATAATAATAATAATAATAATTTATTTATTTATTTAGACTAAGCACATGGCCATTTTTTTTTTTTATGAGTGTATCTAGGTATAGTGAAATGAATTTATACAAGAAGACTGCTGCTTATTTTATTGATCCCAAAAGGATGAAAGACAAAGTCAAACCTGGTTTCATTTTGATCTCAGAACATAGAAGCAAAAATCGAAATTCTGAGGAATATTTAATCTGCTTTAGTGCTATATTAATAATAATAATAATAATATTAATAATAATAATAATAATAATAATAATAATAATAATAATAATAATAATAATAATAATAATAATAATAATAAAAGACCACAAATTTAGTGGTTGGATACAGGCAAGTAAATCAGCAATGGAAATGAGTTTGAGAAACTTTGAATTTGAGACTGAGGTTGGGAAGGTATGGGAGATTAAACTTTATAAGTAGCTATCCTACCATAAGCTAAAAAGTAAGGGAACTCCACCCTTCCCTTCTATAGCCAGCACTTGCCATCGCTGAATTAAACTGAGACTATTATTTGACTTCTGTTTTATCAAATTTGGAAGGATGAAATGAAATGTTAAATCCAGCAGGATTTGAACTCAGAAAGTGAAGTAACTTAAATGAACACTGCAAAGCATTTGGTCAAGTACTCCTCACCCCCACCACTCAAATTTATATATAGAACACAAAATTGTTTCTTTGTCTCATCTTCACTTCTCTTGAAAGAGTAAACAGTTCATTATTTACTGTTTGTTGTTTTTAAATCTTTAACCAATTATTTCTTTTCTGGGTTCCTACAAACTGATTTCCATTGTATTTCTTTAATAGTTTGTTTTGCAATTACTCTATCTTTTATAGTCTCTCTAATTTTAAAGAATTAGTGTTTCTTGTTTTGACACAGTTCATTAAAGAGAATATGCTTTATGCTGAGAAATGTGCCTAGATATTTAAACTAGCCATAAAACTCAATTACAAAACACATTGTGAAGTCTATTTTTCTGTCTTTTAACTTGTACTAGTATTCAGAAATATTTTCTCTAGAGATTGGTAAATTGTGTGATGTTAAATAACTTCTCCATTCAGACTGCTTTCTAGCACAATAGTGAGAAAATGAACTTCTTGTAGAATGATAAATGTAGGAGATATGCTGATATCATAAGCTACCTTGAAGGTCTTATATCTTTAAATATGCAATAATTCCTTCGCATTGTAAGGAATCCTTTTTCTTTGAATATAGTGTTCCACTTGGAATTTCAAACAATCAGTTTTGAAACTTTTCACACTGATTTATTGTTAAATCATTCTCTAATTAAATGTGCTGTTGACTTTCCTTCAAAGTAAACATCATTAACGTTTTTGTAATTAGTTTTATTGATGAGATCAATTACTGATAATTTAATGTCTTTCTGTAATTCATCTTTAATAAAGAAACTCAAGAAATGTTGGCATTCTAATGATTATCATTACACACTGACAATGCACAGATTGCAAATTAACATTCAGTAAATACACCTACACTTGCACATTCTGAAGGAAAGGTAGCATCTGTTTAATTCTCTGAATCATTAATGCCTTATAAGTTCTATCATCATCAACTGTGTTGACTTCCAATTCACTTCAGAAATGAAATAAAGAAGTAAAGTATGAAACTGTTATGATACCACTGTAATAATTGTTTCTCAAGAAAGTCACCTTGTTTGTGCAAGTTTGGGTATTTTTATGGAAAGTTGTCATGACAATTTCTGGAATAAATCTATACTCTCAAACTCTTTTTGTTTCTTGTTACTGTGAGAAAAGTAAGATGTTAAATACTTTAAAAGAAACTCCTAAATATGAAGGTAATAGGCTGACAGCCTAGCCAATATGAAGAGAGACTGAATAACCAACATCCTATGATAAAAACAGATGGCACACCACTTTGTAATAATTTCAGGAACCCACTTTGGTGCCCATCATGAAAGAACATTTATTGCTTGTGAATGCAATAATAATTGCTACAGGAATTATTTTTTCATGTAAGGTATATTTGACAGCATTATAAAGACAAAGAACTGTTCTATTTTCAACAACTACAGTGTCTAAGTGAGTGCCTAAGACATTCTGAAAATTCAAGTCAAAGTATCTTACAACTAAAGCCAAAATTTGGGAAAACAGAAGTGTCTGTACTTCCATCAAATGTGATAGAAAATTTGTGTCTTAAAATAGATATCTGTTATCACTATTTTTCCATGAAAGTCTGTTTCATCTTGAATAATGTACAACCGTTTTGTTCTTTTTATTGATAATTTTTAGCAATCCTATGTCAAGAAATGCTTTCTTATGTATCATACCTTCAAAAGATGATAAACATTTGCTGGAGTGCTATGTTCAACAAAAAAGCTAACAATAAACTGTTCGCTTTTGGTTGTCTGTTCACTCTCCATTGATTTTTTTCTATTATGAATTGAGAAATATCAAATCTGGTTTTACCCACCTCAAAGTATTTCTTATGTTTGATTGAAATTTTGTCACAATAGCAGGAATTTATTTGCCTTTCTCAGAGTTGCCAACCCTTCTTCTTTGAATAATAACATCTTCCATTGCCTATTTTTTTTCCAGAAGGAGTTTGCATTTCCCCACTCATTATTATATTATTCAAACATAATAAGGTTATGACAGCTGGAAAAATAGGACCATTCATATACAAGTCCCAGAGTGGCTAAGCTTCTTAGGCACTAAAGACCTAATGTAGTACAATATGCTTATATTGCTCAAAGCACTAAACTCTACAGTATACATAATCTATTATCATGCCTACAAGACATAGAATAAGATCAATGAAAACTATAAAAGCACACAGATGTTACCTTAGAGCAATGCTAAGAATTTTATGGCATGAATACATCATGAATGATGGAGTCATGACGAGAACTAGACTGAGTAACCTACAAAATAACATTACTGTGAGACAGAAAAAGTTGTCTAGCCATGATCCACACCCTTACAAAGAGACCTGTAAGAACCTCTTTTGAATAGAAGCCAGAGTGTGTGTGTGTGCGCGTGTGTGTGTGTGTGTGACAAGGGGTGGACAAAGGGGGAGAAGTAGATTTGTTAAGACTTGGTTGAGAATTGAGAAGTAGGACCTGGCAGGTATGGGCCTGGCCAAGGAGCAAGCTCATTATAAGACATGTAACCATGTACTGGATGGAGATCTCATTGTCTGATGTTCCATAGAAAGCTGGAGAAACTAAGGTAAAGACACACACACACACACACACACACATGCACACATGAACACACACACACGCACACACACACACACATGTGTGCACACACGCATGTACACACATACACACACTCAAGTGAATCTGTAATATGGAAAATAGTGCTCTGTGGAATTGATGTTTTAAGTACTTTTCATTATTAGGTTGTTTTAAATGTGTCTGTTATACATTCACACTTCAAAAAGAGTTAGTTGGTTATATGAACTAAATTCACTTTAAATAAGCTATCCAAAAGGATACTGAAATATAGAGATTTTCAATTAATCATGACATTATTTTATTCACTAATATACACTTCAAAAAGATAGAGATAGAAAATAAGATAAGAGGGTGATGTCAAAAATGTTGTTACATCGCCCAATTATTCCTTCCTTCCTTCTCTCTCTCTCTCTCTCTCTCTCTCTCTCTCTCTCTCTCTCTCTCTCTCTCTCTCCCTTTCTCTCGTTGTCCTTCCTTGTTTAAATCTAATTCTCACTTTCACTTACTCTTTTACTTGTTTCAGTCATTTAACTGCGACCATGCTGGATCACTGCCTTTAGTCAAGCAAATCGACCCCAGGACTTATTCTTTGGAAGCCTAGTACTTATTCTATCGATATCGTTTGCCGAACTGCTAAGTTACGGGGACGTAAACACACCAGCATCGGTTGTCAAGCGATGTTGGGGGGACAAACACAGACACACAAACACACATACATATACATACAGTTTCCGTCTACCGAATCCACTCACAAGGCTTTGGTCGGCCCGAGGCTATAGTAGAAGACACTTGCCCAAGATGCCACGCAGTGGGACTGAACCCAGAACCATGTGGCTGGTAAGCAAGCTACTTACCACACAGCCACTCCCGCGCCTTTTTTCTTAAATTTCTGATCTCTCCCCTCTGTCTCTATCTCTTTTGCTGTCTCCCACCCCATCTGATCATATGAAGTAAGATGGAGAGAAAGACTGGGAAGTAAATGTTTTATTTCCTTCTCGCTTCTTATTTCATATAATCATTATTCTCCATCACTTTCACTTTCTCTATTTCTCACTTTCCCTCATCACACTCGATCTCTCTTCTGTTTTACTCCAACCCTAGTGTTTAATTATATTAAAAAGTTAAGAGAGAAAATAAATATACAAGCACACATGATGTATTATTATACTGGTTTTATATATTATTATTATTATTATTATTATTATTATTATTATTATTATTATTATATGTGGAGACACGTGGCTTAGTGGTTAGGTTGTCAGCACCCTGATCGTAAGATTGTGGTTTCGATTCCTGGACCAGGCAACGCGTTGTGTTCTTGAGCAAAACACTTCATTTCATGTTGCTCCAGTCCACTCAGCTGGCAAAAATGAGTAACGCTGTGATGGACTGGCGTCCCGTCCAGCTGGGGAACACATACGCCATTGAAATCGGGAAATCAGGCCCATGAGCCTGGCTAGGCTTTAAAAGGCACGTTTATTTATTTATTATATATATATATATATATATATATATATGTATATATATATATATATATATATATATATATATATATATATATATAATTTATTAATGAGGGTAGAAATTGATATTAATTCAATTAAAACCAGTGGTCTAGCATATTAAAAAAATCCGAAGATTAAAATTATATTACATACAAAAATAAGAGGAATGACCAGCAAAAGTGGACTCCTATATGCTAGAAATAGATGCCGAATCATTTAACCACGGAAAAAATATATGTTCTCAGTAAAAATTCAGCGACACAACAGATTGTAAAAAGAGCAAGACAAATGAAAAAATACTAAAAAAAAAAAATAAAAAAACGATTAACATACGTACCATGGTTTCACCTGTTAAAATTTACGTAAGTAAATATCTGCAGGATCGTCAGCGTAGTCCGTCGATTAGCAATGCAATTTCCAGAACTAGACACAACACGTCCATCCGAAAGGGAGCACGTGTAGAGTTCTACAAATTACATTCAGTGTATCATTTCAAATGTCTTCAATCTGGAATGATCACTTTTGCTGGTCATTCCTCTTATTTTTGTATGTAATATAATTTTAATCTTCGGATTTTTTTAATATGCTAGACCACTGGTTTTAATTGAATTAATATCAATTTCTACCCTCATTAATAAATTTTATATAATAATGTTCTCATACCGGTAAATTAGCCGCAAAAATTTATTAACTGCAGAATTATTTCCGGACTTAGTGCGCCAGATTGCAGACATTTGAAATGATACACTGAATGTAATTTGTAGAACTCTACACGTGCTCCCTTTCGGATGGACGTCTTGTGTCTAGTTCTGGAAATTGCATTGCTAATCGACGGACTATGCTGACGATCCTGCAGATATTTTCTTATGTAAATTTTAACAGGTGAAACCATGGTACGTAGGTTAATCGTTTTTTTTTTTATTTAGTATTTTTTCATTTGTCTTGCTCTTTTACAATCTGTTGTGTCGCTGAATTTTTACTGCGAACATATATTTTTTTCGTGGTTAGATGATTCGGCATCTATTTCTAGCATATAGGAGTCCACTTTTGCTGGTCATTCCTCTTATTTTTGTATGTAATATATATATATATATATATATATGAAAGTGCATGACTCAGTGGTTAGAGTGTTGGGCTCACAATCATGGGGTAGTGAGTTTGGTTCCTGGACTGGGCTGCGTGTTGTGTTCTTGGATAAGAACACATTACTCCAGTTCATTCATCTGTAGTAATGCGTTGCAATGTTACTGGTGCCAAGCTATATTGGCCTTTGCCTTTCCTTTGGATAACATCGGTGGCATAGTAAGGGAAGGCTGGTATGCATGAGCAACTGCCTTGACTTGTGTCTCAGAGGGGAGCTTTCTAGGTGCAATCCCATTGTGATACATGAGTGAAGGGGGTCTTTATATATATATATGTATATAAATATACATATATAAAACACATAAACAAGTTATTTTGAAGAATTTATTTGAAGCATATAAAATACCAGAGCATAAACTATATTCAAGCTATAAACCCAGATGGTTGAGAAAATCCCAGACAAGGGTGGGGAGGGAGGCTGGGGGCATTAGGAATGTTAGTTGTTAAGGTCGATTTAATCTAGTCTAGAATTTGATTGGTGTTTATTTTGTTGTCCACAAAATTATGAAAGTCTTAGTTGAATCAGCAAGGGATTTGCAGACGATGAAGCAAAAAAATCTTGCATATAACTCATCATCATCATCATCATCATTTAATGTCTGTTTTCCATGCTGGTATGGGTTGGACGGCTTGACAGGAGTTGGCATGCCAGCAGACTGCACCAAGCCCCACTGTCTGTTTTAACACTACCTTTGTTAAATATATGTTTCATGCAATTACATATTCAATAATAATAAAAATAGTTATTAAATATTCATATTTGAAGCATCATTGTTTTATGATGTTCATGTATTCAGCTGCAGAGATTTCTGCTTGTACTTTCTGTTAAGTTTACAACCAGATCATCTGTACTTGAGATTCGATGCCATTTCCAATGACATCATGGTGTTCATGTGAAACAGTTTGAACCAGAGTGGAAACTATGTCACAGATTTGGGTTGTCAAGAACTGAAGTATCTCAGAATGACACTCACCATCACTTCCATAATAATTATTTATGACATAAGCACAAAGCCAGAAATGTATATAAGAATGGAGTAATCATCTGTATATTCCTGGTAATCACTTTTATTGACCAGTTGGCACAGACGAAAGAGAAGAAACCAAATGTGGCACATTATACTGACAATTTCAATCATTACATCACAACAATAATGATTTTCTGGCTTTTCAAATTCATATAAGTATGTTTCTCTCAATAGTTTCATTTCAGCCTTTTGATTTATTCACCCTGAAATTATGTTTTCAAATTTGCTTTTCAATTTATGCTTATATTTCTTATAACAATTACAAAGCCATTTCATTTTTTTAATGTATAATAGTGAATAAATGAATATATTTTCTATCATGATTCCATTTATTTATAGAAGGTATTATAGCAATATATCTCAATCCGAGTACTTGACTGGTACTTTATTTCATCGATCGACCCTATTGGAGTTTCAAAATAACTGTCTCACGTAAGTGATGGGAAGGGGAGAGGAAAGAGGCCTTTTCTAAAATTTAATTTGTTTTTAAAATTCATCAAAATACATAATATTTTTCCAAATGTTACCCCCTCCCATCATCATTAAAAACATTTTCCCCCTTTTGTTATTATATTCCATATTCTGAACCATTTTAAATATTTAGGTGCAGGTGTGCTTGTGTGGTAAGAACCCTCCTGACCACATGGCTCTGGGTTCAGTCCCACTGTGTGGCACCTTGCACAAGTGTCTTCTACTATAGCCTTGGCTGACCAAAGCTTTGTGAGTGGATTTGGTGGAGAGAAACTGAAAGAAGCTTGTCATATATACTAGGCCATCCCATAAATAATGTGGTTTTTTTATACTTCTTTTATTTTGCAAAATTAAGATAAAGTTATTTTTTAATCTAAAATATACTCTCCTTCATTTTCTACGATGCTCTTTCATCTATCTGGTAGACTTGCAAGGACCCTTTTCCAAAATTCACTTGTCTGTGATGAAAAATACTCTGCTAGTACTATTCTAACCTCGTCTACAGAATTCATATTTTTCCATCCAAATGATTTTGAAGATTGTGGAAAAAAAGATAATCAGATGGGGGCAATGTCCAGTGAATATAGTGGGTGGGGTACCACTTCCCATTCAAACTGCTCCAGCCTTTGGAATGTCATCCTCATTGCATGCGAATGAGCATGATCCTGTTGAGAGTACACCTTTTGTCTTGAAACCAAAGATGGTCGTTTTTCTTCTAGCATTGACTTAAGCCACTCAAGCTGCTTGCAGTGGGTCTCCTTTGTAATTGTTTTGCTTGGGTTTAAAAGTTCAAAGTGGACCAAACCTTTCCTATCCCACCAAACAGATAACAATACCTTATGTGGATGAAAAACTTTAGCCTGGGGTACTGGTGTTTCTCCTTTCCCTACCCATTGTCTTCAGCACTTGGAATTTTTATAGACAATCTATTTCTTGTCACTAGTCACTATTCAGTCCAAAAAAGCTTCATTCGTGAGATGTGACAGCAAAGAAAAAGCACACATTCCCTCTGCACACAATTAAACTGGGAAAGTTTGTGAAGAACCCATTGACCTAATTTGCTGACTTTTCTGATGGTACGCAGGTGTCGATGAATGATTGAATGATCTAATCCAAGATTCTCTGCTAGTTCCTCAAGTTATAATGGGATTTTGTTCCACCAGGGTTTGCAGGACATCCTCATTGAGCTCTACAGATTTTCTAGGATGAGGCTCATCTTCTAGGCTGTAGTTTCCGGCTTGGAACTTCTGGAACTACTATTGACACTGGTTTATACTTATTGTCCAATCCCCATATACTGCATGAATATTTTTCACACTTTCCGTTGCATTGTTGCCTTTATTGAACTCATAAAGCAAAATATGCCGAATATGCTCCTTTGTCACTTTTATTATAGCTTTGAAAAAATTGTTGTTAAAACCGAACTGCACTCTTCAAAACTTGCACTAAGAATAAGGACAAGATAAGATTACTACCTTCATTTATAGAAAGTTTATGCAGGTAGTTTATTCTGTCCCCTTCCGACTTTTAGTTCATGCACTTGAAAAAAATCACATTATTTCTGGGATGACCCAATATACATACATATATATATATGTATATATAAGCCTCATATGTATGTATGTATATGAGGCATCCCTGAGAAGTTCCTTGACTAAGGTAAAAGAAAATACAGGAGGATCAGTTAATTCTGATTTTATTCAACATATTCCGCTCTCAAATTCACACACTTATTGCAGCAGTCTTTCATATGTATATATCTATGTGTGCCCTTGTGTCTGTGTTTGCCCCCCCCCCCATCATCATAGAATAAGTACCAGGCTCAAAAAATAAGTTTTGGGGTTCAATTCATTTGACTAAAAAAAAATTCATGGTGGTGCTCCAGCATGGCCACAGTCAAATGACTGAAAAAAGTAAGAGAACGAAAGAGTAAAAGAAGAATGTAATCTAAATTTTTCCAGGTAAAAACAATTTTAGATTCAAAATGTCTGCACCTGTCGACAAATCATGCGTTTGGCACAGCATCTATCATTTAAATGGTTCTTTTCATTATTTATAGCCATTTTATAATATTCTACATTCTGAAACACTTGAACTTCACATTTGAAACAAAATGAAACAAGCAAAAATTGTTACCTCCTGCCATCGCACCTTTCACAATTAAAATGATTTTTTTTGTTTTTGTTTTATTTTCATTATATTTCTTTTATACCTTTGCCACACCGCAAAACCATTTTTTTTATATGTCATAAAAATTAAATGATGAGAAAAACAAGACTTACCTTATTTACATTAACTGTTGACACAATTCTTATCAAATTTAATTTTACATACTATTTTTTTCATCTACCACAGAAGACAAAAACAAACAGAAATATGAGGTTTTACTTTGGACAAGTTGTTGCTGGGGCAATCTGCTGAGAGAGAGAGAGAGAGAGAGAGAGAGAGAGAGAGAGAGGAAAAGAGATATTTTTGGTCTCTTTATACTTCCCGTCATTTAAAAATATTTTCTACATTTACATTTTAAATGACTGGAATTATTGCTTTATAGACACTTCTTTCAAAATTTTTATTTTGTTTTTTCCATATCCACTTGTGGTGCTTGATTTGTTTTGTAATTTTGAAAAGTTCTATCAAATAAGAGTAAGAATTTTTGTTTGTTTTGCTTTAAATGCATATTCTAAGTGTTTCAGAATGTAGAATAAAATAAAATTATTAAAAATAATAAAAAAAAAAGAAACATTTTAGTGGTAGTTGCTGTTCCAAAGACACGATGTGGGTGGGGAGGCAAATGTTTAAAATACATTGATTAAAAACTTTTTTTTTCCTCTAAAATTTTGGATTATGTTTCACTATACAGAATATTAAAACAAAAGGGTGAAAAATTTTTTTTAATGGTGATGGCTGTTATGAAGGTACAATGGGAAGAATAGGGGTGGGAGAGGGGCAACATTTAAAAAATTATGGATTACAAATTTTTTTTTTATAAGAGGCTTTCTAACTTATCATTTTGAAGTGTGTGGCATAAAACAAAATTTTAAAAATTCTGGCGAAAATGGAGAAAATCCAATTTATGTTGAACAGATATTCTGAAATTCCACCCAGACTGTTACCATGAAAGATGAAAGTCAATCTATAACACTATTAGGATAATTTTGATATTATAATCAATATCATGTTACATTTAATACAATTTGGCAATATTAATAATTTATTTCAACATCCTGTATCCTTTTTAATATTTATATACATATATGCGTATACTTGAATTATTAAATACATAACTAGCTTCAAGCTTCATCATTTTTATATTAGATTTTTCATATTTTCTTATTAGCTTTTTATAGTTGGTTTAAAACAATAACGTTCCTAAACACATATCCAATGTTTCTGGATCTTCACAGTACCATTTTCAAGAATTGGATATATTTAGTGTCTGTGATGTTTCTTACAAACTGATTGAATTCATGTAGATATTCCTACCAAAGGTTTCTCTGCCATTAGCATCATCCATCAACACTGGTTGATGTGTGTATTTGCAGTTCAATCAATTTATACACAGACATGAAGATCTAGATTTTAGTTTTGCTATCTTTATAAATAAATGTGCATGAGTAAATAAATTAAATTGCTGATGTATAAAGTGAAGCCCAACTCTTTCAACCAAGTATAACTTCGAAGAAGAAATTATTACCTTAAAAAAAACCACCCTATCTATTACTTATCTCCTTCCATCGTGTTTATCTGAGAGATAAAATCACAATGTAATTTTGCGGACAAATTACATAACATGCAACAATGCCTCTTTAGTTTTCTTATCTGAACAACAAGTTGTAAAAGAAAATATTTTTTTCTTTTTATTTATGAAAATGGAACCAAACAAAGGGAAATGGTGAAATCAAAGCAATTTAGAATTGCATAAATCAGAAACTTGTTTTGTTTGCTAAAATATTTGATTTCAGTTTTCCATTTTGGTTTTGTAGTTCAAATATAGCTAATTACGATGAGTCAATGAGGAAGCCACTATGTGATCATGAGACCCAGTAAACATAACCAAATCTTCTTTGAATCACAATCTATTGTCTTTAAAAAAGGCCACATTGAATATTGCAGTTCTAGATTTTACAACATTAGTTTCCATTTATCATACAAATCTTCTATTACGGTGGAGTACAACTACAGATTGGTGCTCTGTCACTTACCTCATAGCTTGCTGGAGAATTCATATTTTTTTAATAAAATTTTGCAGGGAAAAATTTCTGAGATTCTCTAATTTAAAGATCCTATGGTAACCAAAGCCCAACAGCCCCTCAGCAGAGAGCAGATTAAACATCTGGCTGATTTTGGGCTCATAAAAAATATGATACAAAATTCGAAATAATTCACATAGCTTTCCTTCAAAATAAAATTTCTTGAAATTGACAAAGAGTGAAAGCAAATTAACTGGCTATTGGAAAAGAAAAAGATTCAGGCCCTGAAAGAGGATACACATCATCCAAATTAGGATATTTCATGAAAGTGAAATTGATGTTGTAAACTTAAAGAACACCCAGTCCTGGATACACTATTTTTGGTAAAAAAAAAAAAAAAAAAGTGATGGTTATGGCTGGAATATTCTTGATTGTAGGTCTGTTGGATCAGACCAATCTGGGACTAAACAACAATGATAACTATTCAGTTACCAACCAACATATTTATTACATGTTCCTGGGTTGGTACATTGAATAAAAAGCATAAATATTTTAGCTGTGACCAGCAGTCCATTAATGCACTACTATACTTATAAAATATAAAGCAAGACTCTTTCACTGAATAGAAAGAAATATGAATCTAAGTAAATATATTCCTGCGTCATGAATTTTTTACATTGCAAATCTGTGACAAACGTATCTGAAACACTAAAATCTCTACAAATATTTCGAAAAATGAATAAAAACGATTATTTAAAAAAATTTTATGTTATAATTGGTAACAACAGCATCAGTGGTCACAGGTTTCTAACTAATGATATCAAACAAATATTTATTTATGAATACAAACTAGATCGAGTGTATGTCTTCTTGATATTTCAACTGTTTACTGTATATCATTGGTTTCTGCACAAAAGTATAAGGAAAAGAATTTCTGTTGTTTCAACATCATCATCATCATCGTCGTCGTCGTCGTTTAACGTCTGCTTTCCATGCTGGCATGGGTTGGATGGTTTGACTGAGGGCTGGCGAGCCAGAAAGCTGCACCAGGCTCCAATCTCATCTGGCAATATTTCTACAGTAGGATACCCTTCCTAACACCAACCACTCTGAGAGTATAGTGGATGCTTTTTATGTGCCACCAACATGAGGGCCAGTCAGGCAGTACTGGCATCAGCCACACTTGGATGGTGCTTTTTACATGCCACCGGCATGGGAGCCAGCCAGGTGGCACTGGCAATGACCACGCTTGAATGGTGCTTTTTATGTGCTACCGGCACGGGACCAGTTAGCTAGTACTGGCATCAACCACACTCGAAGGGTGCATTTTACATGTCACCAGCACAGGAGCCAGTCAGGTAGCACTGGCATAAACCATGCTCAAATGGTGCTTTTTACATGCCACCGACACTAGTGCCAACCAGATGGAACTGTCATCGGCCATGACAACAACTTCACTTGCCTCAACAGCTCTTCCCAAGTGCAGTTTATTGCCCAATGATTAAAGGGTACTCTTAAATGGGCTGGTTATGCTGCACTGGCATAGGCCATGGTTACGGTTTCACTTGGCTTGCTAGGTCTTCTCAAGCATAGCATATCTCCAAAAGTCTCAGTCACTTGTCATTGCCAATGTTCGAGGGTCATGTTTCAACACCTCATCCCAGGTCATCCTGGGTCTGCCTCTTCCACAGGTTCCCTCTACAGCTAGGGTGTGACACTTTTTCAAACAGCTGTCCTCATGACCATACCAGTGCAGTCGTCTCTCTTGCACACCACATCTGATGTTTTTTATGTCCAACTTTTCTCTCAGGGTGCTTACACTCTGTCGTGTATGCACACTGACATTACACATCCAGCTTCATTCCTTACAAGCTTACACATATCTTCAGCAGTCATGGCCCATGTTTCACTGCCATGTAGCATGGCTGTTTGCACACATGCATCATACAGTCTACCTTTTACTCTGAGCGAGAGGCTCTTTGTCACCAGCAGAGGTAGGAGCTCTCCAAACTTTGCCCAGGCTATTCTTAATCTAGCAGCTACACTCTCAGAGCAACCTACCCCGCTACTGACTTGGTCACCTATGTAATGTAAGCTATCAACTACTTGTAGTTTTCCCCGCTGGAATGTGAGAGAAGCTGTTTTCTGCACATTTTCAGTGTTTATTGCTCCTGAGCATTTGGCATGCACAAAAACTATCTTCCCAGTTAGCCTTCCTTATGTGTCTATAGCTTACACCAGGTACATCTTACAGAGTTTCTACCTACGCCTTTTCTATAGATCAAGCAGGGCCATCAACCTGAAGGGATTTGTTGTTTGTTTGCCTTCCTACTTATTAAGACTTTGGTTCTTCCTAGATTGACTCTAAGGCCCTTCGATTCTAATCCTTGCTTCCACACCTGAAACTTCTGCTCTAGTTCTGATAGTAACTCAGCTATTAGAGTGAGGTCATCAGCATAGAGAAGCTCCCAGGGGCATCCTGTCTAGAATTCCTCTGTTATTGCCTCGAGGTCTATGATAAATAAGAGGGGGCTGAGGATTGATCCTTGGTGGACCCCTACTCCTACCCGGAATTCTTCATTGTACTCGTTGCCAACCCTCACCTTACTGACAGTATTCCTGTACATGGCTCGTACAGCTCTTACTAACCACTCATCTATCTTTAGTTTCTGCATTGACCACCAGATAAGGGATCAGGGCACCCTGTTAAAGGCTTTTTCCAAGTCAGCAAAAGCCAGGTACAGAGGTTTATCTTTGGCTAGGTATTTCTCCTACCAGAAATATAGCATCAGTGGTGCTTTTCCCTGGCACAAACCCAAAGTGCATCTCATCTAAACTGACTCTCTCCCCAATTAGTTGGGCTATGACCCTCTCCATGACTTTCATTACCTGATCCAATGACTTGATACCTTTGTAATTATTTGTATCTAATGCCTCACCCTTACCTTTGTAGCAGTTGACTATGGTGCTGCTACACCAGTCATTGGGTATGACTCCTTCATGTATCACCTGATTGACTATATGGGTGACTAGACTATAGCCAACCCTGTCGGTTATTTAAAGCATCTCTGTGGTGATTCCTGATGAGCTGGGAGCTTTCCCTATTATTTGAATAACTCAACTACTTGCTTATTGAAGTAATATTTAGATGGTTGAACATTTCACAGATATGTGTATTCTTAATGTAATACTTAAATGAATTAGCATGACATGGTTTGTGACAAGGCTGGGTCTTTAGAAAGAAAAAAAATTAATTGGATTAGATTCATGATCTATTATGCCTGGTTGCATTCTCTGATGTCAAAAAATCAAAAGCAAAAAAGAAAAGCAGTGAGGCATAAGAAATGTAAAAAAAATTGAAATTTAAAAAATATTCTTCTGCATAATCTCAGCCTCAAGATGCAAGTGGATCTGAAGTGGGTCTGGAAGATGCAAGAGTAGATCTGAAGGGTGACTAGTCTTTCCAGAAGAGATGGAAGCACTACTCCAATGAGATATGCTATCCAGTAGTACAAAAACAATTGTCATGACTGAATTCAGAGTTTCCAGGGAGAAGAAACTTAAAATTTCTCACCAACTGAAGAAAACCAAATATCAGAACATGGCCACAGTTTACCAGTAAGATTTGAGAACTGTTTCTTGCAGAAGATTGGTTTTGAGCCCAAACATCACCACCACCACCACTACCACCACCACCACCACCACCATCATCATCATTTAATATCTGTTTCCGATGCTGGCGTAGGTTGGATGGTTTGACTGGAACTGGGCAGCTCTTCAGCTGACCAGTCTCCATGTCTGTTTTGGCATGGTTTCTACAGCTGGATACCCTTCCAAATGCCAACCACTTTAGAGAATGCACTGGGTGCTTTTTATGTGACACCAGCACTCATGAGCCCACAAGATTACGATTGCCCTGCTGAAGTGGAATGCAAGGGACATGCTTATATGCAAGGGCAACCAGGATTTCATTTGGTTTGACGTGTCTTCTCAAGCACAGCAATCTACCAGAAGTCACGGCACCTTGTCATCCCTTCTGTGCAGTTCAAGATGGTTGTGATTACCAAGATACTGTAAATGAGACCCTTCTATAGATAAAGGCTAATTCAATCTGCATTGCCACACTCAGGTGAAGTGTACAGGCTTCGCGGAAAATTGCTTGTGACCCTGAGATACCTGCTGAAGATAGGAAAGAGGTTTCAACATAACAATAGCTTTAGTCAGCATTTGTTGAAAAGCTTGCAATATCTTTATACAACAGCTCCTGCAGTTTCTGATGCTTATTTTACCAGTTTGAAAATATCATACAGGAAAAATTTTCAGCAAAAAATGTCTAATATGAAAAGGTTATCACCTGTTACATATTCCAGTGTGAGGGTGCAAAAAATGAAAACGCTGAAATTTTGAATATTTTCTTTCTTACTTTCATTGTTTTTTTGTTTTTTGTTTTTGTATTTTGCAGAATAGTAATCTCTAATGTTCAAAGAACCTCATTCTCCAAGAAGCGCAAAAACAAAAAAAAACCTGGAATTGTTCAATAAATAAAAAATGTTACAGGTGCACTTTGCTTATTCTGAAACTTTACCAAAGTAAAATATATTGGATCAAAACAAGACCTGTAAATGCTATAAATACTCTAACAGTTAAAAAATTTATGTTAAATGCAACATTTAGAATATTTAAAATATGACAATTGATAAGGCAAAACAAAAATGAATGTAATAGTGTAAAAAAAATATGAGACAGAGAGAAAGAAGAAGGAGAGGAAAGAAAAGGAAAGGCTTGAAAAGAAAGGAACAACTACAATATGTGTATGAAAGAAGACAATATAGAAAGAAAAGAAAGTAGAGGAAAAGTGGTGAGCAGAAGAGGAAGAGTTAGTAGAACGTAGATGGTAAAAGATTATATTTGGTGAAGCATTTGCTGAGTTTAAGATAATTTAAGATAGAGGTAACAAAATAGCATAATATGGAAAGCCTATATTTATTGCGTCAGGGTAAGAAAAAATGAATAAGAAAAGTGTAAGGTTTATAAATATATAATGAACTGTGCAGAAAGAGAAATAAGCATGGAAATGAAGAAGATGAAAAGATATGTGGTTTAATGTTTGCACACACAAATAATCTCTCTCTCTCTCTCTCTCTCTCTCTCTCTCTTTCTCTCTCTCTCTCTCACACACACACACACACTCTCTCTCTCTCTCTCTCTCTCTCTCTCTCTCTCTATATATATATATATATATATATATATATACATAATATGTATATATGTGTGTGTTGGAATGAGTGGAAAGAGAAAGAAACATGAAAATGACGATGAAAAGACACTTGGTTTAAGGTTTATGAAATGGAGTGAAAAAACTCATACACACACATGGCCATATACCCATATATTATAATATATGCTTAATTTTTTATACATATGGACACACACACACACACACACACACACACACACACATATATATATATATAAATGTTTCTTTCCATGGTGGTGCTCCAGCATGACCACAGCTGCATGACTGAGACAAATAAAAGAATAAAAGAATATATACATCTATGTATGTGTGGGTACATAAGAGCTGAAGAAGGGAAGAAAGAGGTAGTCATAGGATAAAGAAAAAACAGAAAAAGGGAGATAGAGAGAGCTCCACATAATGATTGATTTTGACATAGTATACTGGGTTAATAGACAAAAACAGATTTGATTTCCTTTTCCAGTTATGAACAAAAGAAAAGTCAGTTTATCAATAGAATGCAGTTCTGTGAAAATCCTTTGAACAATATTTAGCTAATAGAGAGCCTTTTGCACGTAAATCCACATGAAAAGGAAAACTCAAAATATTCATATGATACTCACTGTATTTTTAATGGAACTTCCAGAAATTATTGAAGAATTTCTGTAATTCTTATAGAATAATATATTCAGGCAGTAGGTAGAAAATATCCGGTCATATATGATAGGCATCTGTACAGTTTCCATCAACCAAATACTAGTTACAAAATACTGGTAAATTCATCTTAGAAGATGCTAGCCTAAGGTCCAGACAATGAGATCAAAATTAAAACGTGATTGCAGAGCAAATGTCTTAACTAGAAACCAAACAACCTTGCTTTTCTTTCAAGCTTTTTCTTCACAATCATGAGATTTCCTCATCTCATACAGACTGAAAGAGAATAAAGATAAAACAACCAAAATTCAGATGAAAGTCAAACACCAGCCCGAATGGAATGCTTATGATATAAATTTATTTACAGAATATTTAGAATATTTAAAATATGACAATTGATAAGGCAAACAAAAAATGAATGTAATAGTGTAAAAAAAGCTACCATTTATTTTTGATTATATACAGAATTTTAAAATCAAAACAACATTACAGATATTGGGATAGTGTATAGACAATTCTCCCACCTAGGTTAACTTAGCATTTCATCCTTCTGGAGTTGATTTATGTTCCAATAATGTTTCTTAGACATGAATGGGATTATAAGAGAAAACAAAGACGAAAACTCAAGTAATTGGATGGCACTTTTATAATCATTAAAATTTAATAAATTTACCTTGCACCACCCTTCCTACTGTTCAACCACTGTCACATTTGATTCCTTTGACTGCTATCTATCAGCTAAGATGCTTGGGAATGGGCAAACAATATGAGGCCATCTAGGTCACATTGAGATAGAGTATTATGTAGGCCTGTAAATAGGGGTAACATAGAGAATCTACAGTTCAAAGTTGCCAGCTATACAGACCACAAATTTGTGATTTGCATGGTTGACCTAGATAAGTTGCATAGACAGGGATCCAGATACACTGGAATCTGAAAGCATCTTTCCTTACACCCCAAGTTTGAAGAGTCTGGATTAAAGAACTAATTAGGAGGAAGGTGACTGGGGCAACCGTTGACAACCAAGAGTGTTAGCCCTGAAAAGGGCTGTTAGATTAGAATCATAGAATTCATAAGGGTTAGTAAGGAAATAGTGATAAAGAATTCTAGAGATGTTAATAACCTAGAAGAGGCACTTAGAAAAAGCATCACGATTGAAAAAGCATTGTGATATGTTGGCAGTAGGATTGGCCCTTGACTGATTCTTCAATGCTAAGCATCAACATTGCATTGTCAGAGCTAGGGCCTGTGCTCTAAGGTCTGAGGGAATGAGATGTATTTAAAGGGCCTGAGTGGCAGAAGTGCAATGCAGCAACAAAGCCACAATTTGGTCTTTGAGGGACTGGGAGGAGCACTCCATTTGAAACATATGTATGTGGCTTTACAGTGGCACTCTGCTCAACTGTTTGGGTGAGTGGTGAGTTGGAAGCAGGGGTTAAACTCTACTTCCTACCTTTATGGCTTGCCACAGCTTTTGACTAGGGATGCAGAGTCCTGTGAAAGACCAATAACATCTGCTGGAATATGGTAAGTGATGACAGGTGCATGATGAAGTTGCCAAAGCTGGATGGCCTGCATTACACCTGACTATTATGCCTTGTTCCACTTCATAGCATTTGCTATTCTACGTTTTGTGGAGGGGATGCATCCTACTGACTAGGTGGTTCATTTGCTGTCAGTATCTGCTGCTTGGAGGACTGAGCTTTCTCTTAATAGTGGTTGCCATTTGTTAGACATACTTTTCCATAGCTCACCTCTCTGACAGAATTGCAGTCTTGGATCAAGTGTAGTCCTGAATCAAGGAAGAGTGCTTGGCACTTTGAGTATCAGTAGATACTCACAACCTGGCTGTCAGACAATGAATTAGGCGGATGTTCCATCATGGTGTTCTATGGAGGATTAGAGATGGTCAAGAGTGATTGGGGAACTCTGGGTGTCATTGAGGATCAAGTGGTTGGTTTTTGCCAGAGAATTTTTGGGCCAAAGCTCATGGATAATTTTTAGAAATCCTTGCCCTGGTAATGCTACTGGGAGGCATTACTGGTTCAAGATAAACTTTACAGGCATGGAAGTACTGTCAGCTGTGCCTGCCTGAGATGCATGCAGAATGACAAAATCGTTCTACATGCACTTGTACTATACTTGAGTGTTGCTAACTTGTGGAGTTAAGTTGAACAGCTGCTATCATGTGTAGAACAAATTTGACTATTGGCTAATTCCACTGTGAAGAGCACCCTTCTGCCTTCGTTTGGTAGGGAAGGCCAGGCAGTTTTCCTTTGTCTGGCAGCTATGACAAAAGAAGTTGTGTGATGGATGGGACTGAAAGGCCTGAAGACATACACTTGCCTCTTCAGCCAAGGCCTCATTGATCTTTTAAAATTCCACTTGGAAAGGTGAGAGTTAAGAGGAATGTGACCCCACCCCAACTCAGTAAATTTGTTGAATGATAGATGAATGCAGTGAGGATAGCCCAAGTGAGTGGGTCTGCTTTAAGCTGACACCTGTAGACTGGGGAATACAGAGGAAAGAGGAGCAATTTTGAGCATGTAGAGTAACTCAGGATTTGTGGCATTCTTTGACTGCCTCTGAGTGGCATTTTACTCCTATTGGCGATTTTGTTTTTAAAGAATTTTTTGTAAATTGTTCTTGTTTTTATTGTTTATATATTTCTATGTAAATCCCCTCTCTCCTTTGTCTCTGTTCTGCCCTAATTATTTTTTGTAGCCCTTGGATAATAAAGAAAAAATTATCATTATTATGAAGAAATAAATTTTACATTTTTGTTTAAATTAATCTTTAAATCAAGTAATTCAAATATTGAACATGTAGCCCTGCTACCATAAAAGTCCATGTACGATATGCTACTGTGTATGTGTATGATATGCTACCATGTATAAGATGTGTATGATATGCTACCATGTATAAGATGTGTATGATATGCTACCATGTATAAGATGCACCCTTATTTTTAATTGTGATTTTGGTAAATGTATATTTTCAGATTCTCATACACAGAGTATATAACACACATACACAGACACACACATGGACAAGTACACACATGCATGCATACACCTCGCACACACAAATACATGCATAAATATTTTAAATTTTCCCAATTAAAGGTAAAAATCGTTTTAGGAAATAATTCAATGGATCCATTGGCATATATTTGCATAACTAAATTAAAGAGCAACGTATTGAATATATGTAATAAATTCTTGATAACACTTGACCAAAAATATATGTGACTTGTTTACTATATGTAAAAATGTAATGTCTGATCTGCCTGTTTGGTTAGACTGTACTTTGCAGATGAGGTCAAAAGTTATTGTTTCTATTTAGATGCAGGTGAACTCTGATCAATCAGATTTATGATCAATGAGTTCTAGCTCTCATTATTTTCATCTTCAAAGTTTTTGAATATGCAAAATGATGCTTATTAATGTAATTTTTATGTTATGTAGACGTATTCAGTCAGTCTAGTACTTATTAAAATTTTTTTATTGTTTTGATTCTTTAATATTTTGGTGTCATCAGTTTTTTTTTATGAGTTTTGCTTTAGTTTCTTTTGTATTTTGCTTTCACTATCTTTTTGCATCCTAAAATAATGTTTAATCAAAAATTTTTCCAATGCAATTGGCATAAACCAGTGTTTCTCAACCCCTGTGATTCCTATTTAACTCAAGATGAATCCTCATAATCATTCGATGTTTGATAAACCCTATTATACTTTTATATAATTAAATATTATTAGGAATTGTTTAAAAAATTGTTAAAAATATTTTTGTGTATTGCAGAAGCATAACTCATTTATTGGATATAAATTTTAACAATAAAATCATGTGTGGGCTCCCAAGGGCCATATGGACCCTTATTGAGAACCACTGGTGCAAGCACCCTAAAAATAAAAAAGATTACCAAAAGAAAACATGTACTTTAGGTAGATGTAGAGTTATTTAATATTCAAGAATAACAGGGAAATATTCTCCAAAGCAATCCATCTGATTTTTAAGTCATATGTGTTCTTCATTTTTTAATATGGTATGGGGTACTTTGAGGAGAATTTGGTTGCAATTTCTAGAAGATTGAGTGACTATTTCTAGCAGATCAATAGGTTGCTCTCACTGGCTTGTTCAGCAACGTGTAGATATTTCAACTGGGAAGCAAAAACAAGTATGGCACTTTTGATCATGAGTGTATTTAAAGTTCCGAATATACTACATGAGTGTGTGACAGATGAAGTGAGTGAAAGATTAGAGACAGTATATTTAGTTTGAAATTATCAAACAGAAAATCCAGACTGTTTGTATTCTTTAGTCATATGATTAAAATAGAATTTTGACAGACACTCACATTTACATATGTATGCATACACATATATGTTAAAATACATACACACAATATGTGTCTACACAAACTTTTTCCATGTTTCAGTAGCTATTTTGAAATAATATAACAGATATCAAAATGCTTATTTGTCTGTCTGATGATGATAATATACATTTGTATATCACATGTATGGGTGTATCTATGTGTGCTTGTATTTGTGTTTGTCCCGCATCACTACTTGACAACCAGTGTTGGTTTATTTACATCTTCATAACTTAACTGTTCAGCATAGGAGACTGATGGAATAAGTATCAGGCATGGAAAAGAAATAAGTACTGGGCTCAATTTGTTCAACTAAACTCTTCAAGGAGGTGCCCCAGTGTGGTCGCAGTCCAATGACTGAGCAAGTAAATCATAAAAGAAACATCATTGTTAGAAATGTGACACAAGTAAATTCAGAGCAACAATGTGTCAGCACTGTCTAAAAAACATTATCTTACTTCTGGTGCCTTTCTTTCACCATTTCCCCATTCCATTCTGGCATTACTCTGGAATGCCTTAATCATCCAGGAGGGTTGCAATGCAGGCAGTAACACTGCATGTGACAGCAGAGGAATATCTAAGAGCAATGACCTGGATACAGCCACAGCCTGCCTCACTTTAAAGTGAAAGGAGTTAAGAGTTGAAACACTTGCATGAGATTGGTGGGTTGGGATGGTGTGAGGATTTCTTTGAAGAATCTCTGCTGATTAGCTCTCCCTAGTGTTTCTTACTACCAACTTCCAGAAGGTTTGATTCAGTCATTTGATTCCAGGATTGCAGCAGATTACAATGTATACCTTATGAGCACTGACATATTAACCAGGGATCTGGAATAATTTTGTGAATTGACAGAAAAGATAAGAAAACAATATAAATTAACAAAAGTAACTTCTCCTTTTAACTCTCCTTTTTCATTTTTTCATTTGCTGTTGTTGGTATTTCACCTCATGTCAGACCCAATAACTTTTGTCTGGTTTTGCACTGCCTTGTCCTTTGGGTATTTTTAGTCCACTCTATTACAAGCATTCAGGGCAGGTTTCCTGTTTGAGGGTGACTTTCTCTCACTTGTCTCTGAAGTCCCAAAAATAGTCATGGACATTGTCCTTCCTCCTGTCACTGAGGTAAATACACACACACATCTTTAAAATCGTATTTAATACTTCATTTTGCTGTGTCAGTGAGCAGATGTTATCATTTCAATTGGCAGTCAGAAACGACTCATCATCATCATCATCATCATCATTGTTTAGCGTCCGTTTTCCATGCTGGCATGTGTTGGACGGTTTGACCGGGGACTGGCAAGCCAGCAAACTGCACCAGGTTCCAATCTGATCTGGCAAGTTTTCTACAGCTGGATGCCCTTCCTAACGCCAACCACTCCAAGAGTGTAGTGTGCCACTGACACGGGAGCCAATCAGGTGGCACTGGCATCGACCATATTCAGATGGTGCTTATTATGTGCCACCAGCACAGGGAGCCAGTCAGGTGGCACTAGCATCGATCCACATTTGAATGGTTATTTTTTTTTTCTTTCTGGAAATATTCTTGTGATTTTTGGTCTGCAATTATTGTTATTCATTGTTGGTGTTGTTGAATTAAATTTGGTACAGTTTTGGTATAACTCTCACTATCTCATGAAGGAGAGAAAAGGCACAGAATTAAATGTTTTTTTTTTTTTTGTAAATTTTTAGTATTTCAATGTTTTAGACAACAGAAATAGAAATTACAATTTTGAATGAACTGTTTTTCCTAAAATTTCTGTTAAAATTTTTTTTTTTTATCATCTCTCCACAATTCCATGCTCTTTTCTTTTCCCCATGGGGTAACAGTAGCTATTCCAAAACTACACTTTATTAAGTCCAACATTTAATCATTCATTGTTAACTCTCCTGGGAGAGTGATTGTATCAGATTGTTTAGAATTTATTGTTGTGTATGTTGGAATATAAATTTGGGTTACGTGGCTGTTTACTTTACCATTTCTACTTTCTTATAAGAAGCTTTCATGTGATCTGTAGACTTTCTGTCAGTGATTTATTATCTGTCACTTTTGCTACTGTTTTTTTTTTTTTTCTGTTTGGTCAATTTTTAGCTTTCAGTTTGTCTGTGATGGCTAGTTCTTGACTGTCTCTACTGACTGCCATGGCTGTTTATGGCGAAGTTTTGTTTCATGATCCAGAAAGTGAATGTATTTAAATCAGCAGTGATCATCATTTTCCAGAAAATCAGAGCTGAAACAGAAATGAAAGAATTGTTTTCTCTGAAATGAAATAAAAGTGATATAAATCTGATTTAATAAAATAGTAAATGCTAAATCCAGTTTTTGTAAAATGCTTTTGATTTATTTCATTACAATTTGATTAGTATTAAACTAAATTATGAGAATTAGATTGGATTTTTTGGCTGAAGACATTTAATGAATTGCATAAAAATATTTACTTTGTGTGATAGTTGCAATTCCTACAAATATGTATTCTTTTACTTGTTGCAGTCATTTGATTGCAGCCATGCTGGAGTAATGCCTTGAAAGATTTTAGTTGAACAAATCGACCCAAGGACTTATTTCTAAGTCCTAGTACTTATTCTATCAGTCTCTTTTGCTGAACTGCTAAGTTATGGGGAATTAAACACACCAACACCGGTTGTCAAGTGGTGATTGGGGAATAAACACAGGCACAAAGACACACATACACATAGATACACACACACATGCATACACCACATACATACACACACACATATGATGGGTTTCTTTCAGTTTCCATCAACCAAATTCCCTCGCAAGGCTTTGGTTGGCCCAAGGTTATAGTAGAAGACACTTGTCCAAGGTTCTACACAGTAGAACTGAACCTGGAACCATGTGCTTGGGAAGCAAGCGCTTATGTAAAAGATTATCTTTTACATTGCCCCATGTCCTTCCAATTGTGTTTATGTGGATAGACTTATCCCATGGATCTACAAAATATAGACAGTGATTTACTGTATTATGACTTGGCAGCAGTCATTTATAACACAAGTACCCAGTGTTACATGATTAGTAATGATTGGCACTTATGTTGTGGTACTTTGATCAAAGGTCTGCACACTGCACACTTAAAGTTGTTGCCTCTTACCATGTCAAATATCCGGTGGCTCCTTTGATAATGACCACAATGGTATTTCATGTACAAGAACTTCAATTTGTTTATCTCTATGATTACACCATTTGCACCAATCTGTAGAGAACGGTCGATACACCACATAGCACATACATCTCTAAAATATTGTCTGCTATTCTCACAGGTTACATGACAATTTTCACTGGCGCTTGTCATGTAACAAGTTTAGCCATTTCTTCCACACATAAATAATTTTGAAATAAACTTACAGTTTCAAAGCAAAACATTCTCTTGGTTTTCATTTCATTGCTGAGTTTAGTTGAGTATTACCACACATTATTTTACTTTCATTTTATGATGTTGATTTTTGAGAAATTTTATTTGTTTCCCTTCAGGATTATAAAACTAGACATTGCAAATGTTTACAGCTGCAAGTTAAGGCAGGATATAAAGTGAGAAAAAGGAAAAGAGAAAGGATTGAAAAGAAACTCTTCACCAAATAAAATCATATTAGTTACTGACGGACAAAAGTGATTGTGGAGCAGTAAGTTTGAAGATTGTTTAAGTTAGCCCTGAAATCATGATCGTGCTTTTCTTTCAGAAATAATGTATCTTAGACTACATTATCCAATATATCCTACATTTTTAAAGATGGCAACATTGTAGTTTGGGAGATTTTGCTGCGCTTTCTAGTAACTTGAGGACCAGGTAGAGGCTCCTTCATTATAAACTGAATTGCTACCTCTGAAAGTCAAAGTTTCAAAGGGTTTTGCTGACTTCTGTAATTTACTCTTTTACTCTTTTACTTGTTTCAGTCATTTGACTGTGGCCATGCTAGAGCACCACCTTTTGTCGAACAAATCGACCCCAGGACTTATTCTTTGTAAACCTAGTACTTATTCTATCGATCTCTTTTGCTGAACTGCTAAGTTACGGGGAGGTAAACACACCAGCATCGGTTGTCAAGCGATGTTGGGGGGACAAACACAGACACACAAACACACATATATATATATACATATACATATATACGACAGGCTTCTTTCAGTTTCCGTCTACCAAATTCACTCACAATGCTTTGGTCAGCCTGAGGCTATAGTAGAAGACACTTGCCAAAGGTGCTACGCAGTGAGACTGAACCCGGAACTATGTGGTTGGTAAGCAAGCTACTTACCACACAGCCACTCCCTCCATATATAAATAATGGCTTCAAATTTTGGCACTAGACCAGCAATTTTAGGGGATGTGGTAAGTCAATTACATTGATGCCAATGCAACTGGTACTTATTTTATTGGCTTCCCAAATGATAAAAGATCTAATTGACCTAGGCAGAATTTGAACTGAGAATGTAAAGAACTAGAATAAATACCACTAAGCATTTTGTTCAATGTACTAATGATTCTGCCAGGTCATTGCCTTCTATCTACAAATATAATCAATGCATTATCTTTTGACTCACTAAACCCAGATTCTCTTGCATGTAGAGATTACCTGACTTTAGGTTCCCATCTGTAATTGGAGTATCAGTTACTGCCTGTGAAACTAGTTGTGAACAGTGAGACAAATTTTCAGCTCCAAAATCAGTCATTCTCTATTCATTGTTCTTTTGATGCTAGTAAATCTTTTTTCCTATGTCACCTGACAATTTCACTTCTCACCTAAACAATTCTGTATTTTACACTTTCACTAAATATTTATTCTCACATCTAATGTTTACAGAAGATACAACATTTCAAAACAATTTTAAAGTAATATACCAAGACACTTCTCCTTCTCCAATCCATTATAAAAATGTTTAACCCTTTGCATGTGGAAAGCAGATATATTCACTCACAATTTTATTACCATTAACCATGGAAAGTAGTTTACCCAACAATTTTGATAAAACTGCTTTTTATTCTGCAAGAAGTGAAGACACCCTCTGGTGACACTTTTTACAAAAGACACCTTTTCATATTTACTTTTGTTTTTCCACATATTTCATCAAGAATCAAATACTTTAAAAAGTGAATATGAAAAGCAAGAATTAGATACTTTTAGTGGTGGATATGAAAACCATACCAACTCGAAGATACTGAAAATGTATTGCAGAAACAGAAAATATCAATTCTTTTTTGTTGGTGGATAATTAACTTCATTATGAGAATTACCACGAAATTTAATTATGCAGAGAAAGGGTTAACCATATGAAATCTGTTTAATATAGCATTTAATCTCATAAAGAATAAAATGCAGTAACAACTTGCTATCAAAAATTGGAAAAATGGTTTTTCATCAAACTTCTGAATCCACAGACATTCTATTCCATTTAATGTGTTTTTGTTAAAATTATTTCAGTAACTTATTTATTTCAAGCTTTCTTACATTTGTTTTCTTTTTAAAAGCAAAGGAGAGGAAAAATAAGTGCCTGAATATTTCACAATTGTTACTTAAAATTGTTAAAGAAAAATATATTGTTGCTTTTAACAGTTACATTTTTTTACACTTTTGCTTTATGCTTCAGATGTGAAGTGAAAAACAATACTATTAAGTGAGGTGTGAATTGCGGTAAGTACTCTTCTCTCAACAGGCCTAGTTTTCTTGTTGAATTCACTAAACAAAAATATTTACTTACTAATAGACACATTCTCTCACTAGGGATAATAATAAATATCTATTACCATGGAAATATTTTTCCATTTTCCCCAGGACAAAAATTGTGCTTTCCACAATCAAAAACAACCTAATGAAAACTAATTTCATTCTAAAATATATTATTACTGTTCTGATGGCTGCTTTTTCTTTTATTTATTTTTCGAAATTAATTTATGCAATATCAAAGCCTGTTCCATCCTAAGGGCATGGCCTTTTCAGTGAAAATTTTCATTTCAAAAGGAGAGCTTTGAAAATTCATGTTACTGTCATGGTGATGAATACATTTTCAATAGCATATAAATCAGTGAAAGAAAAGAGAAACAACCTTAGTACAAGCAATACACATATATTTTTCATCTAATCAAACTGATTTTTGAAGTTATTTTTGAGTAGATTAACTGTTGTTAGGTGTATTTACATTATGTAACTACTGCTGAAAAGCACATTAGTTCCATTCTTATAATAGATAATCAAATAGACTCATATCTTCATCAGGCTGGTAGCTGATGATCAGGATGGCTGGTTTATTCAAGTCCTTGTGGTAGATAATACATTCATTTACATCACAAAGACCACAGGGAACTTGATCAATCCTCCCCCTCCTCCTCCTCCTCCTCCTCCTCATCATCGTTTAACGTCCGCCTTCCATGCTAGCATGGGTTGGACGATTTGACTGAGGACTGGCAAACCAAATGGCTACACCAGGCTCCAATCTGATGTATATATATATATATATATATATATATATATATATATATGTATGCATATACACACACACACACACACACAAGTAAAAATGAGATTCTGTCCGTTTATTTGTTTGCTAGATCGTCCACTAAAATGAAACTAACTGGTTCAGGGGAAGCTGTTATGCTTTTTCTATATATATAAAATTGAAATTCTGTCTCAGAAACTGTTTTTTATCAATTGAAACTCACCTCTCACTGAGTTTCAAAAGTTGGCCCTGCAAATAGTTCAGCTGATTGGTCTCTTGAATGCCTCAATCTCATATGATAATTTAAGTAGAAAAAAGATCAATTTTATGTTTGTTTATTATTTCATATATTTTTGGAGCCAGGATAGGTCACTCACAGATTTATTCACCAAATCATTGATGGAATCAGTTGAATTCTTACTCTCAGTCCAATATGTAATTCAACTGATTCCGCCAATGATTTGGTGGATGAAATCTTTCCTAATCTTCTTCATAATCACAACAACATAAATTAGATCTGTAAGCGACCTATCCTGGCTCCAAAAAAATAAACAAATACTTCAATTATTATATGAGATTGAGGCTTTCAAGAGACCAATCAGCTGAGCTATTTGCAGAGCAGCTTTTGAAACTCAGTGAGGGGTGAGTTCCAATTGCTAAAAAACAGTTTCTTACACTCAATCCAATATCTTCCCTAATCTTTTTCATAATTATGGCGAGCTATCCTGACTCAAAAAAAAATGTTGCTGTACATAGCATTAATAATATGCTACTGAATAAACTTCTGGGAGAAGTAATCACTTATAACTCAATTGACAGGGTTGTTGATGATCAGGATATTGTTAACTACCCCATCAGATTTTTGAACTCTTTAGAACTACCAGGTTCTCCTCATGGTCTTCAGCTGAAAAAATGGATTCCTACTATGCTATTACATAATTTGTCTCAACCAAATTATGCAATGGTACAAGATTAATTGTGCACAAACACGTGAGAAACTGCTTTGTGGCAAATATTCTCACTGGTTATGGTAAAGGTAAGACCGTCTTCATTCCTTGCATACCAGTTATATCATCTAATGTCCCATTCCAATTTAAGTTGTTACAGTTTCCTATCCCACTTTCTTTTGCCATGAGCATAAGAAAAATTCAGGGCCAAACACTAAAAATTGATGGATGCAACTTGAATAACCATGCATTTCACATGGCCAACTTTATGTAGAAGCATCATGTGTGGGATTAAAAGGAAACCTTTTTGCTTATGCACCCCAAAATAAAACAAAAAAACATTGTTTATAAAGGAATATTCACCCTTAATGCCACATGAATACTTCAATACCTTAATTTACTATTACTATCATTACATTCAAGAATGAATAAAATACCTATTTAAATGAATAGTATTATATAATTGCCATTAGTGCATTGATAAATAAAATAACACATACAATTCACTTATTATTATCATAAATTCATATATGAAATTAATCTTTTTCTTACTTCAATTATTACATGTTTTTTCTCTTATAACAATATTATATAATTGCCATTACTCTATTGATAAATAAAATAGCACATACACCTCACTTATTATTGTCACATAATAAACAAACACAAGTTCATGTATGAAATTGATCATTTTTGGAATTAAATTATTACATATTCTCTCTTATAAAAATACACACATTCTGGAGGAGTAACTTATATATATAACTAGCAGAGATACCTGGTATTGCCCATGTCACATAGAATTGAAGAATTAGACTTTTCTTTTATATTTTCTCTAATGAACTGGAATACCTATGATTTGAATTTCATCAAAATTGGAGATTAAGAATTTTAATGAGGGTCCTTTCTCTCTTTACACACCCTAACAAAAATTCTAATCATGACATATTTATCTCATACTAATCCTCTTTATGCACAGATTCTTATAAAACCTATTCAAAGAATTTTGCTCCTGAAAATGGAGCACATGGAACTCTAAAATGTGGGAGTTAAGGCCCCTATTAGGGGAGGGGGTCTTAAAGTCAAAGATAGAAGTTGAATTGTTGGGAATCTTTTTTAACTTGTGTCTTATATCTATTCAAATTTCTTTGAAATCGGAAATATATGAATGTTCACTGGATTTGTAAAAGAGAGCAAAGCTACAGGAAATCAAAAGACGAATGATCACAATAAGCAGTCAGCTACCCTACTCTAGTTGTTACCACTCCTCAATGTAGGATTCCTCACCATACAGGTATAAGATGCATAATGGATCTATAGCAATTGGAAGGGCGTGACTCAACTCAAATAAACATTAACAACTGTGTGACATGAAAGCTAAGGGGAAATGAAAGTGTCACTTGTGGGGTTTGCCAATGATCACTATGCCAATAGGTAACTGAACAGAATAAGTTTACAATCTATAAATCTTTTTGAATGATCAATCACTTATCTGGATTTATTACCAGGAAGCTAGCACATTTAAAGAATCAAAGAGATTCAAAACCAATATCTGCGATCTCAGGGGATTAAAGTATATTTTTATATTTAACGTTGACCACTCACGTGGACACTTAATGTGCTAGAAATAGATCACATCTTGTGTCTACTAAGACCTAAATTGTTCTCACAACAAAATTCAGCGGAATACCAAAGCGTAAGCGGGCAAGACTATATAAAAATATACTTTAATCCCCTGAGATCGCAGATATTGTTTCTGAATCTCTTTGATTCTTTAAATGTGCTGGCTTCCTGGTAATAAATCGATATTAATTAATATATGATTTTTTACCCTATGTTTTTAATTGAATTAACCATTACCAAGTTCTCAAACTGGATATATGCGACGCAGTAAATATTTTTTCTGCAGACATATTCCCGGAATTAGCGCACCAAAACGAAGACTTTTGAATTTTACCATTATGCTGTAATTAACAGAACCACATACACGTTCACCTATGACAGTGGGCAACTTTGTATAGGGTTCTGAGGATTATGGTTACATTACGATCAGGCTGAAGAGAAACAAACATTTGGTAAGAGTGGTGGTAATTTCAAAACTAGTTCCTGTTTAATAATGATTTGTTCAGTAATTTTAAACGTCTTGCCCGCTTACGCTTTGGTATTCCGCTGAATTTTGTTGTGAGAACAATTTAGGTCTTAGTAGACACAAGATGTGATCTATTTCAAGCACATTAAGTGTCCACGTGAGTGGTCAATGTTATATATAAAAATATACTTTAATCCCCTGAGATCGCAGATATTGTTTCTGAATCTCTTTGATTCTTTAAATGTGCTAGCTTCCTGGTAATAAATCGATATTAATTAAAATATGATTTTTTACCCTATGTTTTTAATTTAATTATATATATATATATATGTATGTGCGTGTGTCTAGCATGTTTGGTTATGCAAAAAACATCATTATTATAATCATGATCATCATCATGATCATCATCATCATGATCATCATCATCATCATATCACAATCATTTGACAACTGTTTTCCATGCTGATGAGGGCTGGACAATATCATAAAATCTGGCAAGTTGCAGGATTGTGCCAAGCTCCAGTGTCAGTTTTGGCATATCTTCTATGCTTGGATACCCTTCCTAACACCACAGTAAATTCTGTGAAATTTCTCTATTGTAAGTAGGGCTGCCTGTTTTAACCTGCTTGTTGGTTTAGTTTACATTAATTTATAGAGAAAAGAAACGTAATTAATGCGGAGGTTTCCCAGTCAATTTGAAATGATTGATATAAAGATGAAATATCTAAAAAGTATGTCAATACTGGAGTCAGTTTAATATTCTTTGAAAGCATCTTAGATATCAATGGAATATAATAGAAGGCTAATGCTATATATGAGTTAAAACAAGATTTTCGAAGTTCACATTATAAAATACTGCAAAACAGAATCGTGCATGTTTCAAAAGTTCTGAATGTTACTCATTTTTCTAAATCTATTTCTGATGTGTCAGCGAAAATAGCAAAATTCTTTCATTGCCTCGTTAATTTAATTATGTTACTAAATTAGTCAATTCATTTGGTGCCATTGAATGGAAACTCTTTTGTCAATCAAATATTTAGCACAATTGATTCTGTGAAAATTTATTACATTTCTTGTAGGAGTGGAGGGAACAGGCATACTGTGGGGTCCATAAAGATTGAAAAGAGAGCAGATAAATTGCTGTATTTAGTAAAGTTAGATGCTTTTAAACTTTCAATCTTATCCAATATTGTGACAAAGAAAGAAAAATGATATGTATGCAAACTTGACCTTTTCTTCTAATTAATAAAGAGGAGGAATTTTTTTGTTAATATTTTGTGAGGGAGGACTAATTATTGCCAGTTTTAGAACAACTATTTGATTAGTTATTTGCATATACTGATAACATTAATTTTGGTTAATTGTATATTTTTTCTGATTTAAAAAAAAAATTTGAAATATATCATAAAAGTGAACATTTATTTGGGAATCAAATATATTCAAGCTAGCTTTTACAATTGTATTGGCAACTTCTACATCTCTAGATGAATATACAAGTTGATTGCCCTATAAAAGGATGGGAGAAAGTATGAAAACTATTCCATGTGCATGCACCATAAGCCTCAAGACAAAATGATACTAGCAGTCAAATGCATTATAAAAACATTGAAAGATCCATTTTGCACATGTTAGCCCCTTGTCATGTAACTCAAGTTGCTGGTCATGTAATCTGTAAGTTTGTGTAAGATTTTGGTAATACCACAACAGCATTACGGGATCAAAACAACTGGGAGGTCTTGATAAAGGATTTGGACAAATATTTTCTGGACTCATTATATTTACTATTTTCATGACATAAAGGACTTTTAGAAAATTGATAGATCATTGATTGTATATAGCTTTTCCTTTTATTTCCTAAAATACTAACAAAAATGTAAGCCCCAAATGGATCGTATTACTAAAATAAATCAAAAAGAGTTAGATAATCATGAAATTACTCAGCTACATCATCATCATCATGTTAATGTCCACTTTTTCATGTTTGCATTGGTTGGTTGGAGGCAGATTTTCTATGGCTGGATACTTGCCTTTTGCCAAGTAAGGTATTTTTTCTCCATGACCAGACATACTTTCACAGAAGATTGGAAACAAAAGAGACTGTTTGCATGATGGTAACACTCACTTACAACTTGTCTCATGCCGTTAAGCCAAGGCGACAGTAACTCACACATGCACAGGCACACACACACACACACACACAAACATGCACGCATCTTTTTTTTTAATATGTATATATATATATATATATATATATATATATATATAGCTGAACATTAGAAGCATCAGTTGTGGCGTGCAAGAGAGACGATTGCGCTGGTATGGACATGTGGTGAGAATGGAGGAGGATAGCTGCGTGAAAAAGTGCCACACCCTAACAGTTGAGGGAACCCGTGGAAGAGGTAGGCCCAGGAAGACCTGGGCTGAGGTGGTGAGGCAAGACCTTCGTACATTGGGCCTCACCGAGGCGATGACTACGGACCGAGACCTTTGGAAATGGGCTGTGCGTGAGAAGACCCGGCAAGCCAAGTAAGATCGTTGCCAGTGCCCCTGGACTGGTTCTTGTGCGGGTGGCACATGAGATGCACCATTTTGAGCGTGGCCGTTGCCAGTACCGCCTGACTGGCTCCTGTAGGATTTTCGAGCGAGATCGTTGCCAGTGCCCCTGGACTGGCTTGTGCGGGTGGCACATAAAACGCACCATTTCGAGCGTGGCCGTTTTCGTGCGGGTGACACGTAAAAGCACCCACTACACTCTCTGAGTGGTTGGCGTTAGGAAGGGCATCCAGCTGTAGAAACTCTGCCAAATCAGACTGGAGCCTGGTGTTGCCATCCGGTTTCACCAGTCCTCAGTCAAATCGTCCAACCCATGCTAGCATGGAAAGCGGACGTTAAACGATGATGATGATGATGATGACAGGACTGTCTGCTTCTGAGTTTCCATCTGCCAAACCCACTCACAAGGTTTGGGGCTGCAGTAGAAGGCGCTTTCCCAAGATGTCATAGAGGCAGAATGAACCTGAAACCATATGTTTGAGATGCAAACTTCTTGCTATACAAACAATACTTGTGTCTATGACAACATTTTCTACTGGGAGAAGGATTAGAGATCTAGATACATAAAGAAGATGGTATTAGCTGAGTTACATGGAAAAACAGATGTAAGACCGAATGCAAGGAGTAACATTAAATAAGAACTGGATCACAAGTGTACACTTACAAAACAGAGATCCACTCTTCAAAGCATTTAAATTTTTTTTTTTTTATATTTGATTTTCTAAGTATGCCATAGACATCTGAAAGTAATTTAATGCAATAAATGAACTGTAGAACTTTTTTCGTAATAAAATATTTTGCTTGTAATTTATCACTTTGCTTTGCTACAAAATACCTATTAAAAATTATTTCCTCTTTTCGCTTTCAAAAATAAAAAAAAAAAATAGGATTACTATTACATTTACACCAAAAATGTCTATATTTTGTTTTTCCTTTAAAATCTTTATAGATATATCTTCATATATCTTTACTAGCTCCAAGACTCTTGGAACCATTTTGTTTTGCTACCATTCCTTAGAATTTTTCAAGGCAAAGTAAACAAAAAAAAAAAAAAAAAACAAGAGAGAAATGAAACGAATGAAAATACAAATAAATGAAAAATAAGAATTCCTCAACAATGTATCCTACCATAATTATTTTATAACCCTTCAATTTTCTTGTAAATTATCTTTCCGCAAACATATATCATCATCATCATCACCACCACCACCACCACCACCACCACCGCTGCTGCCACCATCACTGCAGCTTCTGCCACCTGTACCTCCACCACAACTGTTGCCACTGCCATCCCTGCAGCCACCACCACCACCACCACCACTGCCACTGCTGCCACCATCACTGCAGCTTCTGCCACCTGTACCTCCACCACAACTGCTGCCACTGCCATCCCTGCAGCCACCACCATCAATATTGTTATTATCATTACTATTATTGTTGTTGTTGTTATTGATTCATTGATAATGTCAGCAATGATTAACATTAAAATCTCCTATAAATACCTCTATCTATCCACTAATTGCCTGCTATTTATACAGATCATTTACCTTCCTGTCAGTAGGACACTCTCTTCTTTCCTTTTCTTCTCTCCTCTTCTTTTCTTTTGTATCTTTTATTTTATCATATTTTTTCAAAAAAAACAAAAAAAAAACTCTACTTATTCCTTTTCCATCTTTTAGTTATTTCCTTTTTTTTTTATCTTTCCTTCTTCATTTTTCATTTTCTTATCTATTCTTCTTCACTGTTGTCTTTCTTTGACTTTTTCTTCTTTGTCTTCTCTACCATTATCTGTTTTATCATTTTCTGCTCCTTCTCCATTTTTTGGTTTGTTGTCTTTATCTCTTCTTATCACTCTCTCTCTCTCTTTCTCTCAGTATATATACATATATATATATTTATCTATATATATATGTATATATATATATATATATATATATATATATATATATATATATATTTATCTATATATATATGCATATATATATATATATATATATATATATATATATATATATATATTTATTTATCTATATATGTATATATATTTATATATATATATACATATGTGTGTGAGGGGTGTAAAATTACGGGCATATAGTGTAATGGTTAAGAGTGTGGGCTACTAACTCCAAGATTGTGAGTTCAATTCCAAGTAGTCCCTTGAATAAATAATAATAATAATAATGATAATAATAACATCAGCAAAAAAATACCTTCGGAATGAGAACCCAGGGTTGGGTTCAGAATTTTACCAGGACACCTGATGAAGGCTGGAGAGTAAATCAGCTGAAACATGATAACAACAAACAAGATGAGGACTCATATCTGTCCAATGTAAATAATGTACAGAATTCCTCATCTCAAAAATATAGGACAGTATTCTTCAATTATTTTATACAGACACGCAAATATTAAAAATGATACACTCAAGAGATTCCAAAGAGTTCATTAAAAAACAGTCCCAAATCACTGCTATAATCCATAACGAGCCACTTTTAGGTCACTTGACCATTTAACACCCTACTACTATCATACTACCTACATTCCTTCTCATTCTCCCTTCTCTTTCTCCTTCTTCTTCTTCGTCTTCTTCCTCTCCACCACCTCCCATTGTTCCCCCATTGTGCCCCTAATAAATTGGTGCTTCAACTTAGGTACCTAATTCAACTGGATCTTAATTGTATATATATATATATATACACATACATATATATATATACATACATACATACATACATACATACATATATATATATATATATATATATATATATATATATATATATATATATATATATATATATATAGAGAGAGAGAGAGAGAGAGAGAGAGACACACACACACAACTTTTATCATCACTAATTGTGGCAGGGTGCCAAAGCACCTATATTGCATTCAATAAGAGTTCAAAACTCTTAATGCTGTATAAAGTGCACAATATATATACACTAACAGGGTGCCAAAGCTCCTATATTGCAAGAAATAAGAGTTAAAAACGCTTCATACTGTATGAAGCACACAATATATATTCACTGACAGGGGAGATAACTTCCCTAGTCTTTTCAGTATCATTCATCACACTACCTCTTTTGTCATAGCCACCAGACTGAGGAAAACTGCTTACTCTTCCTAGATATTCCTTAAGAAAAGATGCATGGTGATCTTTATGATGGTGTCAGCCAGATCCATTAGCATGTGATAGCAGCTGTTTGACATCATTCCACAAGTCAGCAATGCTTGGGAACTCTACGAGCATTTGCAGAATGGTTTCATTGCACTGCATACATCTTGGGTGGGCCTAGCTGATGGCACTGCTATGCTGGTAGATTTTCTCTCAAATCAGGAATACCCTCCTGTAGCATTGCCAAGCCAAGGATTCTGGAAATTATCCATTGGCTCTGAGTCTTCTGAAACAGACTAGACAGTTGATTCTTGTTGACTCACAGAATCTCCCCAAGGCATGATCATTCTTACTTGCCACTAATTCTCTAAAGAATGCCATGGTTGAGGTTCCACCAAATCCATTGCCCAACTGGCAGAAGGCTGTATGTATCTGATGACTCACTAGATGCCAGGTGCTCTGTGTCAGTCAATGTTTGACCCAAGATTGCAACTCTTCCAATGAAATGAGCTATGAAAAAGTGAGCTTGGAAACTGGTAAGCACACTTACTCACCATCAGGTAGCACTGGGAATGTTGTAACCTCAGTGCATGTCTGCACATTAATAACCACAAAATACCCAACTCACCAAACTTTGGGTGTTGCCAGCAAATGAACTAAGTAGCCAGCAAAACCTGTCCCCTCTATAGAAAGTGGAAGAGCAAGCACTCCAACCTGGTCAGCCATGAAGCACAGTAAGGCATTACAGTCAGGTGGTATTAGGAAATGGATGCAATGTTAGTGTTTTCCTCTTTTGCCCCACCCTTCAGATAGCTTCCTTTTGTTTCATTTCTAGGCAAGACAGGCCACTCTGCTCATCCCATCACTCCAGTTCAACCAAACCAGACCCTGACCTGTCTGTCTATCCAGCATCCATCAAGTTGCTGTTGGATAGCATGGATCTGTCTCATCAGGTGCATAGCTTCAGGCCCACTGGCTTTTCCTGGGTTAATATTTACTTCTTATTTCTTTATTGCCCACAAGGGGCTAAACACAGAGGGGACAAACAAAGTGATTAAGTTGATTACATCGACTCCAGTGCATAACTGGTACTTAATTTATCGACCCCGAGAGGATGAAAAGCAAAGACGACCTTAGCGGAATTTGAACTCAGAACGTAACGGCAGACAAAATACCGCTAAGCATTTCGCCTGGCATGCTAATATTTCTGCCAGCTCACCGCCCTAGGTTAGTATTTACTTCTGTCACCATTTTGTACTTCCTTATAGCAGTGCCAATCACCTCAGCATGTTTGGAGCATGGCACTATGATAGTGATGTCATGTGAATATGCTGACACAGCTTTCCCCCACATCCTAGTTCATGCAAAATTCCCCTTGAAACCTCTAACTTCCACAGTAGTGGCTTCAGCACCAGCACAAACAGAAGGGGTGAAAGAGGGCAGCCTTGATGGACTGAACCCATGATACCGAAGGGTTCTAACAGATGGCCATTTGCTCTGATCACCAAGCAGATGTTTTTGTGCATTATAGTACTCCAATCTTTGAAGATGGGACCAAAATCAGTTGCTATGAGAATTGCTGCCAAGTATTGAGAGTCAACTCTATTGAAAACTTTAGTCTGATCTAAATTGGTCGAGGTTTGCTCATACCATGTTCTATACCCAGCCTTCCTCTGGTGTATCCCATGAGATTGAGGTTGTAAATAGATTTACTTGGGATGATGCATGTTTGTGCCTCACCTACCAGAGTATTGATGATGAATGCTAATCTCTTGACTAACACCTTGGACAGAATATTCATTTCTGCATTTAACAGAGTTATAGGCCTGAATTTATGAAAATCACCCCCCTTGTTCTGGTCCTTTCGCAGTACTTCCACCACACATCATTTTGCAGGACTGAAAATTCTTCCATTCTGCTGACAGTTGCAGTGGACATCTATGAAATGGCTTCAGAACAAGTCAGGCATATGAAGAAAAAGGTCATAGGGTAGTCTCTCTAGCCCCAATATCTTCTCTCTCATGCAACCAGCCATTGGTTCCAATATATCATTATCAGTTACTGGTCTTTCACAGAACTCTGTATCCTAATAATTTACTTTTATTTATTTCATTGACCCCCTTAAGAATAAATAACTGAAAAAATTCCAGCAGTATTTGAAACTCACTTCTAATTATTTAAACCTTCAGCTAACATGAAGAATTTATTGTTTCATTTTTCTTTTTTCTTTTATAATTCATGTCACCTATATTTCACTTGCCTAAGTTCCCTTTACAAAAAAACAAAACACAAAAAAGACCCAGCATAAATTTAAAATATTTTCAATTATTACTAAAAAAAGAAAATTACTATGAAGTGTTGCTGCTTTCTATTTTTTTAACCTCTCTTTCCAATATATTCCCACCAGATGATTTAAATTTGAAAACTGCTTTACATAATGCATTAATAATTTGCTTCAGACCAAAATCACTTTATTCTTTCAAGACACATACATACATATCATAAATTCAGACATATATATATATATATATATATGTATGTATGTATATAAACATACACGTATGTATATATGTATGTGTTTACATATATATATATATATATGTATATATATATATATATATATATATATATATATATATATAAATATAAGTATGTATATAATATGGGTGTCTTGAAAGTGTAAATTTTTTCATATATTATTATGTTGCAGTGTAAAGAAAATGTAAGCAGATAAAACTAAAAGAAAATCTCAAAAAATCTGAACTAAACCTTATCAAAATAGGGAAAATATATATAAATACAGTTTATTGACAGAATTTTATTTTAAAAAAAATGAATTTCTGATATTCTGAAACAAAAGCTGAAGCCTTCTACCATACAGTAAATGGTATAGAAGGGAAGAATTTTTTTTAAGACTATAATTTAAATTTTATATTAAACAGAATTTGTAAAATTAAGAAAAAAAGTACTGTATTGAGATAACATTTATGCCATTTTATGTATATTGTCTATCATTCTGTTTCTTTTTAATTGTTTTTCATCTTGCTAGATAGTTTCCATAAATTGTTGATAGCTTCATATCCAAATTGATTTCACATCTAGTTTTTGCTTATCTTCTTTTGATTAAAAAATTACTCATATATACATACATACTTATGTACGTACATACATACATGCATGCATACATACATGCATGCATACATACACACAACTCTGTACATGCACATGTACTCACATAAACACATAAATACATATATACATGCACACACACATATAAACACATACATACATTCACATATACATACATATACACATACTTACACACATGTCTGTGCATGCAGATGTACACACGTATGCACATAAATACATACATGCATGCACATATACACACAAATACATGCAGACATACATACACATACACATGCATACATACACATACTACATATATATATATATATATATATATATATATATATATATATATATATATATATATATATATATAAATATATATATATATATATATATATATATATATATATATATATATATATATACATATTGATTTTTAAAATTTTTAATAAAAATCAATACAAATTGTTAAAAAAAATTCAAGAAAATAATTTGATTAAGTTATACTTTCATGTCTGTTTTTTTTATCTGAATACCAAATGGTATGTTATATGATTTGTTTTGTCAGTTTTATTTTTGTACATAATCTTGTGGTATCCCTGAAAAAAATTGTTGGCATAGGGATTTGAGTTCAATCCCACCGCACAACACCTATGGCAAGTGTCTTTTACCATAGTCCCATGTAAGCTCAAGCTTTCTGAACAAAGCTCGGCAGACATAACTGAGTAGACATAACAGGGTAGATATAACTGGGAAAGCGGAATCTGCTTGGAAGCCTGTTGAATGAATTGTACCTGTAATTTAAAGGTCTGAATGTGTCGCATATTGAATCTAAAACCTACATTAAAACTAGAAGTATCTGTGGAATACTCAGCCACTTGTGGTATAAAGCAGTATGTAATTGGTTCAGTTGATTAAACAAAGCTTGGCTGTGTGGTTAAAAATTTTGCCTTCCTACCACATGATTTGGTTTTGGGCTCAGACTCACTGCAGGGTACCTAGGGCAAAATAACTTCAGCTATAGCCCTGCGCTACCTAAAGCCTTCTGAGTATATTTGGAAGCCAGTGGCATGTAAAAAGCACCATCCGAACATGTCTGATGCTAGTGTCCCCTGACTGGCTCCTGCACCGGTGGCACATATAAACACTATCTGAACATGATTGATGCCAGGCCTGCCTGACTGGCTCCTGTGCTGCTGGCATGTGAAAAGCACCCATGACACTCTCGGAGTGGTTGGCGTTAGGAAGGGCATCCAGCTGTAGTGACATTGCCAGATCAAAGGGGAGCCTGGTGCAATCACTGGCTCTCCAGACCTCAGTCAAAGCGCTCAACCCATGCTAGCATGGAAACGGATGTTAAACGATGATGATAATGATGATGATACACACACACACATAAACATATATGTATTCATAATATGTGTGTGTATGTATTCTCAGCCATCTTGGATGAGAATATATGTATATATATATATATATATACACACACATGCACAGTTACATGTGTATGTGTGTGAGTATGTGTATGTTTGTGTCTTCTTGTCTTGACATTGTGTGATTGTGTAAGTCACTGCCATACAAACAGCATCATTTGTTTTCATTATTCTGCATAGACATGTCTGGCCATGGTAAATATTATCTTGCTTGGAAACAAGTGAGCACTAGTGACAAGAAGGACATCCAGATATAGAAAAATCTGCCTCAATGCACTGTGCCTGACCCATGCAAGCATGGAAAAGTGGACGTTAAAATGACAATGATGGTGAATACTGATAGTCACAATCAACTGAGGTCCATTTATTTTACTTTTGGTTTTTCATTAATGATATGGGTTAGATAGGTGTACCAAACAAAAACATATCAATCATTTCAGTCTTTTAATTATCTCTTCTTACTGTCTTGAGAGCTGATGTTACTATTTCTTTACATACCTTGTTTCCATTAAACACGTCAGTAGGTCAGCTATCAGGAGAGTTTGTTATTAGTCATTTCACTTGTAAGTTCTGTTATAGAATACATTTCAGCAACATCCCCTACAATCTTTACAAAAAATAAGAAGTGTCTGTTTATTCAGCCAGTTCAACCTCAAAAACTTGAAAATAACAATATCAAATAATTTAGCATTTATTGATATATTAGTGTAGTACAAAGTTTGTTCTATGACAATGTTGTTTGACGTTCAGACCCACTGAACAGCACTTTTGATATGAGGTCTTCTACAGTAGCCTTTCTCAGTGGATTTGGGAAATAGAAACTACCAGAAATCCGTTATGAAAGTGTGTGTGTGTGTTTGAGTGTGTCTGTGTGTGTATACATTTGCATGACCATACAATCTAACAAATTGCAATAATATAGAATTTAGTGCTAACATGCTATCTTAGAAATAGTGTTTTGGGCAGTGACATGGATTTTTACACATAGTGAATTGGGACAGGCATGGCAGTGTAGTTAAGAAGTTTGTTTACCAAACACATGGTTTTAGGTACAATTTCACTCATGGCACATTGGGCAAACCTTGTTAGTGGACTTTAGCAGATGGAAATTGAAAGAAACCAATATATATATATAAAGAAACCTATATATATATAGGTAGACAGATAGGATAGCCACTACATTATGTCTCTATGTATGTATGTATATAAATATTTGTATGTATGCATGTATGTATGTGTATATGTGTGTGAGTGTGTGTTAGTTTGGTTCTCCTTGTCTTGATATTGCATGATAGCTATATATGATAGTCACTGTCATGTACATGTTCTTTATGGGGAAACATTACCTTACTTAGAAATAGGTGAGGGTTGGTGACAGGAAAGGTATCTGGCAATTGAAAATCTACTTCAATGACCTCCATCTGCTCCATATGCAAGTATGGAAAAATGGGCATTAAATGATAATGATGATGATATATATGTGTGTGTGTGTATATATATATATATAAATTTTGCCACGTCATGTACCCAGTTATGTATCTATATGTACATGTAGATGAACGTATATACATACATGTACATATATATGCATATACTCATATATTGTTTGTATCATGACAGAACGCACGCGTTACCTTTATACAGTAAGTTTTAACTATTTTTCTAACGCGACTCTCTCTATTTCTATCTCCCCCTCTCATTCTTCCCTCTACTGTTCTTCACCTCTACCTGTCACTACTTCTCTCTCTCTCTCTATCCCTTGTTACTCGTCCTTCGCCTCTCACCGTTACTACTACTATCTCTCACTCTCTCTCTCTCTACCTCTTGTTGCTCACTTTTATTCTATTTCCTCCCCTCCTTTTCCCTCTGCTACTCTTTCTCTTCACACAGCCTTGGTCACGTGTGTCCGCCTGCTATTTCTTTTCGTTCTTGGAATCACTAGGCTCGCACGTACTTCTTTGCCCCTCCTGTACGTGCTTCACAGCGTTCAAGACATACATACTTCACGTCTGGCTGTACAGCCTTTTTGTTTGTTTATTTCACCGTTTCGTTTTCCTGTCTTGTTTTCCGTCCGCCACTACCCTCCACGAAAACAATTTAATTTGTGTTTGTGGGAAGAACCATTTTAACGATGCGTACTGCCTTAATTCTTCGAAACGCCGGAGTTTTAATGGTGGCAGCTGATGAAGGGGATGTTTCTATGTGGCCTGCTTGTTTGTTGCACCTTGTTTACCATTTTGTCCTTGTTCTTTTGCCACGTCATGTACCCAGTTATGTATCTATATGTACATGTAGATGAACGTATATACATACATGTACATATATATGCATATACTCATATATTGTTTATATATATATATATATATATATATATATATATGTGTGTGTGTGTGTGTGTGTGTGTGTGTGTGTGTGTGTGTGTGTATATAAATTTTTATATATGCATATAACTAGAGTACCAATAAATATAGTGTTATTTTCATATTCGCATATGACATATGTAGACTAGAAAGGAATGAAAGCAGTATATTCTGCTGGACATGCAGCATCAATGTGCATGAATGACAAAGTGCAAATGTGTCGAGAAAAAAGTTGGGCATAAGAGCAGCTGTGCAAGAGAGGAGACTATGTTGGTTTGGACATGTGATGTGTATGAACGAAGACTCCTGTATAAAGAAGTGCCAGTCACTGAAAGCGGATGGTACCTGTGAAAGAGGGAGACCCAGGAAGAGATGAGATGAAGTGGTGAGGACTGACCTCAAGATGTTCGGGCTCACGGAGGAAATGACAATGGACCAAGATGTCTGGCGATATGAAGTTCGAGAGAAGACTCACCCACATCAGTGAAACTGAGTTCTAGAAGTGTTGTGCTTCACTCAAACACAAGAATAAAATTTTCACACCCTACCCCAACAAACCAAATTACATCTTCTCTCCCAAATCCAAACTGCATCTCTTCTCTTCCTCACATTTCCTCTTCATACACTATGTTTATGTCTCTCTCCCCAATCCTGTCCTCACTACCCTGCTCACTGTATTGTTGCTTTCCTCACCTCTCTATATACTCAGGTTTTAACCAGACACAGAATTCCCCACCCCTATTCCCTTCTTGCAACTTTTTGGCAATACCCTACCAAATATATTATGTCCTTCATACCTTGGGGGTATGGCCTGGCATCTACCACTATTTATTTCTCTCTTCCTTATTCTACCATCCCATCTATGCTCTCTGATCCCCGTACCTTGTGAGTATACCCTGGCACTTCGCCACCATCTCTCTCCTGCTCTCTCTTGCACTCTTGCTGTCTCCCACTCTCTCTCTCTCTCTCTCTCTCTCTCTTTCTCTAGCTCTTCTCTCTGGCTGGCTAACCATGTTTCTCCTCTACAGCATCACACCTGTTTCTCTTTCTTGTTAGCTTTCTCCCTTTCTTCCTTTCTTTCTTTCTTTCTTTCTTTCTTTCTTTCTGTCAGTCAGTCAGTCTGTCTGTCTGTCTGTCTGTCTATCTATTGATCGATCCAGCCATCGATCGATCCATCGATTGATCCATCCATCCATCCATCCATCCGTCCATCCATCCATCCATCCCCATCTATCCATCCATCCGTCCATCCATCCATCCATCCATCCATCCATCCATCCATCCATCCATCCATCTATCTATCTATCTATCTATCTATCTATCTATCTATCTATATATATATATATAGAAATGTGTTCGCATGGATGATGGTACGCTTGCATTAAATGAGGATGCAAAGAAAGAGGTCTGGAGATGCCACTACGATAGATTGCTTAATAAAGAGAATGAATGGGAGAAAGAGAGCCTGCCTTATGTCGACCCAATAGAGGGACCAGCTATCCGAGTTGATAGTACCAGGGTAGATAAAGCAATTAAGAGTATGAAGACCGGGAAAGCCCCCGGCCCATCAGGAATCACTGCAGAGATGCTCAAAATATCTGGCAGTGTTGGCTATAGCCTAGTCACCCGTATTACGAACCAGGTGATACACGAAGGAGTCATACCCTATGACTGGTGTAGCAGCATCATAGTCAACTGCTACAAAGGTAAAGGGGACGCTTTAGATACAAATAATTACAGAGGCATCAAGCTGTTAGATCAGGTTATGAAAGTTACAGAGAGGGTCATAGCCCAACTAATTAGGGAGCGAATCAATTTAGATGAGATGCAGTTTGGGTTCGTGCCAGGTAAAAGCACTACTGATGCCTTATTTCTAGTGAGACAGTTGCAAGAGAAATACCTAGCCAAGGATAAACCTCTGTACCTGGCTTTCGTTGACATGGAGAAAGCCTTTGACAGGGTCCCCCGATCCCTTATCTGGTGGTCAATGAGGAAACTTGGGATAGAAGAATGGCTAGTGAGAGCTGTGCGAGCCATGTACAGAGATGCGGCCAGTAAGGTGAGGGTTGGAAATGAGTACAGCAATGAATTCCGGGTAGAGGTAGGGGTCCACCAAGGTTCCGTCCTCAGCCCCCTATTATTTACCATAGTCCTCCAGGCAATCACAGAGGAGTTCAAGACAGGTTGCCCCTGGGAGCTCCTCTATGCTGATGACCTTGCCCTAATTGCGGAGTCACTATCAGAACTAGAGGAGAAGTTTCAGGTGTGGAAGCAAGGTCTAGAATTGAAGGGCCTTAGAGTCAACCTAGCTAAAACCAAAATCCTAATAAGTAGGAAGGTAGATAAAACACAAACCCCTTCAGGTAGATGGCCCTGCTCAGTATGTAGAAAAGGAGTAGGTAGTAACTCTATAAGATGTACCTGGTGCAAGCTATGGACACATAAGAGGTGCAGCAACATCAAAGGCAGGTTAACTAGCAAGTTAGTTTTTGTTTGTGGCAGATGTTCAGGTGCAATAAAGACTGCAAACAAACAGGAAACAACTTCTATCTCATTCCAGGGTGAAAAACTAGAGGTAGTCGATAGCTTCCGCTATCTGGGCGACCAAGTTAGTAGTGGGGGTGGGTGCGCTGAAAGTGTAGCTGCTAGAATAAGAATAGCCTGGGCAAAGTTTAGAGAGCTCTTACCCCTGCTGGCGACAAAGGGACTCTCACTCAGAGTAAAAGGCAGACTGTATGACGCATGCGTACGAACAACCATGCTACATGGCAGTGAAACATGGGCTGTAACTGCTGAGGACATACGTAAGCTCGCAAGGAATGAAGCCAGTATGCTCCGTTGGATGTGTAATGTCAATGTGAATACCCGTCAGAGTGTAAGTATCTTGAGAGAAAAGCTGAACATTAGAAGCATCAGTTGTGGCGTGCAAGAGAGACGATTGCGCTGGTATGGACATGTGGTGAGAATGGAGGAGGATAGCTGCGTGAAAAAGTGCCACACCCTAACAGTTGAGGGAACCCGTGGAAGAGGTAGGCCCAGGAAGACCTGGGCTGAGGTGGTGAGGCAAGACCTTCGTACATTGGGCCTCACCGAGGCGATGACTACGGACCGAGACCTTTGGAAATGGGCTGTGCGTGAGAAGACCCGGCAAGCCAAGTAAGATCGTTGCCAGTGCCCCATGACTGGTTCTTGTGCGGGTGGCACATGAGATGCACCATTTTGAGCGTGGCCGTTGCCAGTACCGCCTGACTGGCTCCTGTAGGATTTTCGAGCGAGATCGTTGCCAGTGCCCCTGGACTGGCTTGTGCGGGTGGCACATAAAAGACACCATTTCGAGCGTGGCCGTTTTCGTGCGGGTGACACGTAAAAGCACCCACTACACTCTCTGAGTGGTTGGCGTTAGGAAGGGCATCCAGCTGTAGAAACTCTGCCAAATCAGACTGGAGCCTGGTGTTGCCATCCGGTTTCACCAGTCCTCAGTCAAATCGTCCAACCCATGCTAGCATGGAAAGCGGACGTTAAACGATGATGATGATGATGATGATGATGATGATATATATATATATATATACATACAGATATATATATCCTCTCTCTCTGACTGGGTAACCATGAACCTCCTCGACAGCAAGGCATCTGTTTCTATCTCTCTGTCTCTCTGTCACACTCTAACCTTTCATCATTTGACACAATATCACTTCCTCCAATGCCTCCTCCCTTCTCAAAGATTCAATGTTTTGCAAGTTACTTGGTGACACTTCCAGTGCTGGTGCTACTTAAAAAGCATCCAGTCCACTCTGTTGGGTGGTTGGTGTTAAGAAGGGTATCCAGTCATAAAAACCATGCCAAAAGTGACACAGAGATCTGGTGCAGTCTTCTGCCTGGCCGGCTCTTGTCAAACCGTCCAACCCATGCCAGCATGGAAGTAGGACATTAAACGATGATGATGATATACTGAATGAATAAAACAAGAAAAAAACACAAGGACAAGTTCTCATGAAAGTGTTATTAGTTTTATACTTCAAAGGTAAAAACGAAAAGAGTCTTTGATATTTCAAACATTGAGCTCTTCATCAGAAAGAAAAGAGAAGAAAGAAAAGCATAGACACATACAATGTGTATGAAGCAGTGGTTTACTGAATCATGATATATTGTACATGATAGACCCTCTAAAAGATGTACTGAGGTGATAGTCCTGTATCACATCCTTTCTCCATTTTGTATTTATAATAACATGAAATAACAGGGAAAAGCTATGGATTCTCTTTACTTATTTGTAAAGGGCAGGTTTTCCCTGCCAGGGGAGCACAATTAGGACTAGCAACTGTTCAATGCTGTATTTCCACAATAGAAAAGCTATCATTTGTTTGGCTGGCTTCATTGGCATCCAGTGTATGATGATGATGCTGATGAGGGTGATGATGATAATGATGACAATGACAATTAAATATGCATTCAAAATCATATCTGTATGTTTGGTAAGCATACATATTACAGAGACATACATGCATTTAGACATTATCTACTCAATCCTTTTTTTAAAATTATTCCAGTAGATCAAGAAAAAAAAAAATCAAAAACAAACCTGCAACAAATCATAATATAGTTAATACTCATTGTAACTGTAAAGACAAAAAAGAGAGAAAAAGAAAACCTTATTTAAAAGAGACGATTTTATACTGATTTAATTTACATTTTAGCTTGAATCGAGATGATAGAAATAATTGTTTTAGTTTTGAAAACACTTTGAGTGTAAATAATTCAATAAGGATTACAGCATTTTTATAACAAGAGCTCTACAATATACTTATTTCTTGAACACAATGCAATGTACACTATTTACAAAAAGCTACAATGTTTCTGTCCTACTGTATGGATAAACATTACTGTGAAAGATAGAATGATGTATTTCAAATATCAGTGAATTCAATTTCAGCTATTTTTTCCTCCCTTGGCACCAATAAGGGAAGATTTTCTTCTTCAAATGAATTGGAAGAGTTTTGTTTTGATAACAAGATTAATTGTTACCTGAATAAATTTCTTAAGCATGAGAAATGAGGTAATTTCGGTCTCACTTCAAGTAATTATCTTTTGGTATTGACAGCTAGGAAATGAGCGCAGTAGAAAGAACAAGGAAAATCTAAACATTTGTAAAGATACATTGAAAGGTTTCTCTCCTTTTATTTTGTTTTGAATTCTTTTCTTCTTTTTATTAATGTTGTAATTTGATGCTCTGTATACAATAATTTAATGTGATACTTCCAAATTTGGTGATTTGTATACAATATTGTGACATAAAGTTTTTCATCAAAATATTGTATACAAACCAACAAGTTTCACATTTCCAAAATCATCATGTTTTGAATATTTCTGTAAAAATTTTAGGTCTTGTGCATCATCATCATCATCATCATCATCATCATCATCACCATCATCATCATCATCGTTTAACGTCCGCTTTCCATGTTGGACGATTTGACTGAGGTCTGGTGAACCATATGGCTACACCAGGCTCCAATCTGATTTGGCAGAATTTCTACAGCTGGATGCCCTTCCTAATGCCAACCACTCCGAGAGTGTAGTGGGTGCTTTTACGTGCCACCGGCACGAAGGCCAGTCAGGCAGTACTGGCAACGGCCATGCTCAAAATGGTGTATTTTACGTGCCACCTGCACAGGAGCCAGTCCAGCGGCACTGGCAATGATCTCACTCGAAGTGCATGATTGGTTGGCATTAGGAAGGGCATCCAGCTGTAGAAACTCTGCCAAATTTAGATTGGAGCCTGGTGTTGCCATCCGTTTTCACCAGTCCTCAGTCAAATCGTCCAACCCATGCTAGCATGGAAAGCGGACGTTAAACGATGATGATGATGATGATGATGATATATATATAAACATACATATGTATATATAAATATATATACATATGTATAGGCACAGAAGTGGCTGTGTTGTAAGATGCTTGCTTCCCAACCACATGGTTCTGGGTTCGGTCCCACTGCATGGTACCTTGGCAAGTGTCTTCTACTGTAGCCTTGGGCTGACCAAAGCTCTGTGAGTGGATTTGATAGAAAGAAACTGAAAGAAGCCTATTGTATATATATATGTGTGTGTGTGTGTGTGTGTGTGTGTGTGTGTGTGTGTTATATGTGTCTGCTTAACAATCGATGCTGGTTTGTTTACATCTCCGTCACTTGGCAGTTTAGCAAAAAGTGACTGATAGAATAAGTACTATGCTTACAAAGAATAAGTCCTGGAGTCGATTTCTTTGACTAAAGGCGGTGCTCCAGCATGGCTGCAGTCAAATGACTAAAACAAGTTAAAGAATATATACATATATACACACACACATATAATATGATATAGTTATTGAGACTCGCATAGAAGACTTCAAGTTTCTGTATCAATGATATGGTGATCACTGCATTTCTTCAGCTGCCACAATTCTGGTTCTAAGAGCACCAGATATGCAACAGCTGAAATCCGGCAATCATCATATCATTGACACAGAAACTTGAAGTCCTGTATATGAGTCTCTATAACTGTATCAGTCAATAATAATAGTTCTCTATTTCATTTGATATTGACTAGTGACCGGGGCCTTTGGAGATATGCTGTGGTTGAGAAGACCTGACAAGCCAAGTGAGACCATAGCTCATGGCCTATTCCAGTGGGTGTAACCTGCCCAGTTATGAATACCCCTCATTCATTGGACAATGAACTTTGCTTGTGAAGACCTATTGAGGCAAGTGTAAACAAATCAAAATTGCTGACGTGGCTGATAACAGTACAGCCTGATTGGCACTTGTGCCAGTGGAATGTTAAAAGCACATCCAAGCATGATCATTGCCAGGGCCATGGATTGGCTCCCATGCCGGTGACACGTGAAAAACACCATTCGAGCATGATCGTTGCCTGTGTTGCTTTACTGGCACATGTGCTGGCGGCACATAAAAAATAACATTCGAGCGTGTCGTTGTCAGTGCTGCTGGACTGGCTCCCATGCAGGTAGCGCATAAAAACACCTTTTGAGCATGGTCGTTGCCAGAACCGCCTGACTGGCCCTCATGCCAGTGGCGCATAAAAGCACCCACTGTGTTAGGAAGGGCATCCAGCTGTAGAAACTTTGCCAGATCAGATTGAGCCTGATCTGGCTCACCAGTCCTCAGTCAAACCATCCAACCCATGCCAGCATGGAAAGCGGACGTAAAACAATGATGATGATGATGATTGAAATTTACTTCATTTGTCATTACACATGATTTATTTATATATGTATATATATATATATATATATATATATATATATATATATATATATATATATATATATATAAGTATAAGGTGTGTTATGAGCATCTATAGAACATGTATCCTATATAAACTCAACAAACAATTAAAGATGGAAAAAAGATGTTAAAAGTTTTATAAGATTTTAATCCATGCATACGATCGTTTTGTATGCATGGACAAAATTAAATTAATTAATAATAATTAAATTAATTTAATTACATATTACCATTCTCCTCAGTGCAAAAAGAAGAATACATCAGAAAGAAAGAATCAGAAGAACATTATGTTGTTACAGAAGACTATATGGAGTCTGTATCACATAACTCATTTGGATATTCATAATATGATGTTTAGGTTATGTTGAGTCTAGTTGTGTAAGAACTAATTATTACTAAGCAGAGGGAGAGAGAGATTGGGGAGGGAGAAAGAGGGCAAGAATGACAAAGTGTGAAAACACTTTGCCAAGTGACTTGTTAGCTTACTGTGCTGAGTTCAAACACTCTTAAAGTTATATTTTGGACAAGGTAGACAGGCTCTGTCAACTTGATTGGGAAACTTCAGTGAAGCCCAATCACACAGTAGATTATGAAGTATCCAATACATAACTGACATTCTGCAACAGAATTTGTATGATTTCAGCGATGCTTGGTGAGTGCTCTTGAGTAATCTTTTAATCCAGTAACAACAAGACAAGTGCAAGAAAACATGGTGGTGGTTGGGAATTAAAAAATAGGCAAAAGTAATTAGGAAACTATCTTCTTAAAATAATAACAGAAAACAAGAGCAGTTATCTGTAATGAAAGATTTATTTCTTAAGAAGCTTATTTCTGGATATTGTGCTGAGCAAAGCACTGAATGCAATCACATTAACCATTATTGGATGTGAACAAACCATTTGTCTAACTTCAGAAGTAAGTTGAGAGAATCCCTAGCTTTTCACCTGTTATTCTGTAAGGAGATCCTACATTCTGTTATTTCATGTTGGCCCTGATCAAGGGTGAATGTCAAAGTGGATTGTCATTGCAAGAAATCTTGTTGGGAATATATTGTGTATAATATATTATGATTCTGTAATTCTGTACATCACAGTTTTATAGAAAGTGTGAGTGTATCTTTTGTATAAAATAGATAAATAAATTGATATATTCTTTATCTTATGTCTGTTTTTCCATGCCAGCATGGGTTGAATATAATAATATATATTATTGAGACATTGTTTTACAGCATGATGTCTTTCTTGTCACTAACCAAACATGCATTTCATGTAAACGATTATTAATTACATTTATTTTTGAAAACACAGAGATAGATGATGATATTTTATTTCTAATAAGAAATGACTGATGTTTTTTAGCTTTTATACAAAGTCAGCATCACTGTTTAACTGCTTAGTGTTCATATTACTCTATCAAATGTAATGCTTATAGATTTACATTATTAAGAATTACTCATACATTGTCTTGTTGCTTTGAGATTTCAGTGATGTGACTCTTTACTTTAGGAGTGACATTGTAGGGTAAGTGTAAAAGGCCATACCTGGCTAACATAAAACAGGAAAAATATTTGGACTGGATACGACCAGTTTAAAAGCTAAAGGGTTAACATCCATTTTCCATGCTAGCATGGGTTGAACTAGAATAGTGCAGAATATAAATATTAGCAATTCGGCAAAAAGTGGTTGCAAGAATAAGAATGAAACTCAGGATAAAAGTGTATAATGTAAACATTTACATATATGCATACACTTACATACACTCACAAAAACACACACACGCACACATACACACACATAATTTGTGCTTCCTTACAGTTTCCATCCATTACTTTCTCTCACAGGCCAGTATAGAAGACACCAAAGTTGCTAGAAATCCATGATTTTATATGTTTCCAGGATAATTGCCTCCACAAGACAGCTGGACAATGCAGAGAGAAACTGATTCGAAGCAAGGTTTCATGACTTGATACTCTTTCTCTTGTCAAACCTCTCCTGTTTGTGAAGTAAGGGATATTCTATTTCACAGGTCTTTTGAAGCACAAAGCAACAAGTCATAGTGTCAACATGGAATGCAAACATCACCACTGTTTTGCTCAGTCAGGGACAAGCAACACACGCACACACACACTCACACAATAGACTTCCACACAGTTTTCATCTATCAAATTCACTCACAAGGAATTGGTCAGCTGGGGACTATACAGGGTATTTGGGATAAATTTCACAATTTTTTAATAAAAAGAAGAGAAAACACAATATCCCATCCGAAAATAAAACTATTTTTAAAGAAATCAAAAAGTATCAACTAAATTATGGGAAGATCTTTGAACACATCCTTGACCTTGGCCACCAGCCAGACCTTGATGTTGCAGGCAGAGCAGTTGGTGTCTTTCTCATCTGCATCCCTTGCATAATAATCTATGGGATTAGAATTGTGGAAATTAGCAGGCTAGAAACTGGGACTCCTGGAAGCGTAGAAACTCTCTGATAATCACATTTAACTCTTTCCAAAGGTATAGCAAGGAGTCAAATCCTACTGCTGCACATATGACCTTCCAGCAGCAATCCTCTCCAACCAGGGTTTGACCACAGTCACCAGCAGCTTCACAAAACCGTCTGAATCGAGCCTTAGTCCTTGTTCAAAGATGTGGGGCAGTATGATGTCACCCTCACTAGGGACTCACACAAAGACCATCATAGTTTAGATGAACTTGGTTTTCATGATGTTCATGTCATGTCTAACAACCTTTAAATTGTGCACAGCATTGAGCAACAGTCATGACATCAATGTTTTGACACCTAGTGCAAATCATCATGATACGGGTAACGCTTTTCCAATATTCAGATGGCTTCCAGTCACCCCATGCTGCATGTCAGCTAAATTTTTCTCAACTGCAACTTTAATTTTTATGCTCTCCAACGCTGTTGACTGTTCACCAATATGTCAAGCTGCTTCTGGTAAAAGAAGCCTTTTAAAAAAATGTCGAATTTAGCTCAAACAACCTATAGTAGAAATCACTTACCCAAGGTGCTGCACTATGGGATTGAACCCTAATTCACATGGCTGCAATGCAAACTTCTTAATGACAAAAGGTGCATAGCTAAGTAGCTATAATGTTGGGATCATGATCATAAGGTCATATGTTCGATTTTTGGAATGGGTAGTGTTGAGTCCTTGAGGAAGACACTACATTTTGCCTTGTTCCAGTCTTCTAAGATAAAAACAAGTTGCAGTCCAGTGTGGTATCTTGGACAAATGTCTTCTATTGTAGCCCCGTTCTAACCAATGTCTTGTGAGTGAATTTGGTATATAGAAAGTGTATGGAAGCCTATTGTGTGTATGTATATATATATATATATATCAGAGGTGACTCCAGATCATCAGCGTCACTCAGGCTCATCACAGATTTTGCATAAGACACATGCCTGCTTGAAGAATTTCACGTTTTCCTACAATATTTCTAGCCCCAAACAACTTAATTTTTTTTATATCTAGCACTATGTCTTTCTCCATCTCTAAGTTAAGGGTAAAAATAAAAAACCTGCAAAACACAACTGATCTTTACACACAGACGCATAGAATAAAAGCAATCAAATAACGATGGCAGAGTGCACAACAAACATCAGCGATTTGACTGTCAGCTGTACTCTTGACAAGTGATGCCAGTTAGTCTTTTATTCCTACCAGGCTCGTTTGTATTAGTTTGAGTTGCTGGATAATTTTTCCTTCCTTTAAGAATATTGTAGAACGGAAACTTTTCATAGAATGGAATTTAAATCCTAATCTCTATAGAAATTTATTCTTTCAAGAAGACATTTAATTTGAATTACTTTTAATTTTTACTATTGATAACAACTTGGGCTGTAACTTCTGAGCCCGAGTCAGGCACATGTGAACGATGTTGAGAGAATGTCTGCTACGAATAATATTTTTTGACACAGGGTACCTCTAAGACAACCACCAGATGCTGAATGAAAATAAATGAACTGCGACCCAGCTCAATAAAAAGAGTTTGAGTTATGGGCTGCAATTACATATTTGAAGTCAGTGTTAGCAGAAATTAAATCAGCTTGCAAATACATGTTCACTTTACTAAATTTATACTTGGGCTAAGCCTGAACAGCCTGAGTGCCGGAATCGCCACTAATATATGTATAAGTTGCACATATATATATGCAACAGTTTTCTCAGACACTGGACTTCATCCCATGTTTATAGTGGAATGGAAACTGGAGAATGAATGGTGATGATGAATTGGCAGAGTTGTTGAGATGGTGGGAAGGGTCAATAGATAAGGTACCAGTCTAGGGCAGTGGATTATTAGAATGATCAAAGCATCAGATTGGATTCCTTGCTGTTTCTGTTTTAGCTCTTTGTGTTTTTGTAGCAGTGTCTGTGTCAATGGTGTTGAAACTGAAACTGAAACCTTGTTTGAATGCCTGACACATGATTCCCCAGAAATTGTTCTGAAGTGAACTGGCAGAAAGCAAGTACAGGTCAGGTGGACAGAAAAAGTGCTACAATAATACACTCAAACTCTCACTGAACAGTTTTGAGATCAACTCTGATACCTGGGAAGCACAAGCACAAGACTGCCCTGCCTGGTGAAGCTGCACCAACAGAGGTGCCACCTCTTACAAACAGAATTGCAGGGACACAAATAAAATGTGAACTGCATAAGTCCAGAGCCAACTCCTTGCCTTCAGTCCCAACAGACCACTGTGGAAGAGCCTTCTGAGCACACATTGGACTGATTGGCTGCAACTGGACACACCATGACCCACCTTTGTCCTTGGTCACTGTTGACAACGATGGACAAACTAATAACCTTTCCCTTGAATAATGTCAGTAGCATGGAGAGAAGAGACCTGTGTCTATGGGCAACTGCTGGTCATCTATAAGAAATGATCAAGAGCCTTCTAAGTGCAGTTCCATGGCTTTATGAGACATACATACCAAGGCCTCTAATACTGGGTATGTTGACCATGACATCAAGCATTGAGAGAAGGTATGCAGTTAATACTAATCCCTTTACAACTATTTATTTTATATGGTCAGAACAGTGCACCTTTGAGTTATGTTGAGCTGTAGCCTGAATAAGTTTTAAAAAGCACAATTCCATTGAGTTCACTTTCGAATTTTTCTAGTTCTATACATTTGGGTCTTGTAGACAAAATTCTCCCTTATTGGTTTCCTTTAATATTTCGTCCAGCACTTACAAAGAACTCACCTCAAGGTTCAGACTTTATTTCAGTGTTGTGGTTCATGTATATCAATGATCCTGAGAGTTATACCATCAGACAACAAACTCCTGGTAGGCCTCTAATGACAGACAGGTCAAAAGATAGAGACCAGACAAATACGGACTGCCTCTTTTCAGAAGTAAAAATGGGTTTGCAAAGGATCAACAACCCTACCTAGAAAAACAAAAAGTTACAGAAGGCATGGCTGTGTGGAAAGAAACTTGCTTCTCAATCACATGGTTCTGGGTTCAATCCTGCTGCATGGCACCTTGGACAAAAGTCTTCTATTATAGCCTTGGGTAGAGAAAAGCCTTGTGAGTGGATTTGGTAGACTGAACCTGAAAGAAACTCATTGTGTATATATATATATATATATATATATATATATATATATATATATATATATATATATATGTATATATGTATGTATCTATGTGTGTGTGTCTTTGTGTCTATGTTTGTCCCCATCATCACTTGACAAACCAATGTTGGTGTGTTTATGTCCCTGTAACTTAGCTGTTTGGCAAAAAGTGACCGATAGAATAAGTACTAAACTTTAAAAAAAATAAGTCCTGGGATCGATTTGTTCGACTAAAAGCAAGTTTTCAAGGCAGTGCTCCAACACGGCTGCAGTCCAATGACTGAAACAAGTAAAATAATAAAAGAATAAAGTATTGATGACATTTCAAAAACAACAAGACCTGGAAGAGGATGGCAGTGTGACGAAATCTGAGAGGATATTGAGTCAGAACTTAAAAAGTAGGGATCCAACTAGAGAGAAGCAGAAAAGTCAGCCCCAAATCAAAAACGGTGGAGAAAAGTCATTTATGGCCTATACTCCATAGGGAGCAAAGAAGAGGCTTGGTGAATAAATAACAGTTTTTTTTTTTTAAACTACTGTTATAGAAGACAGAGCTTTTGTCATTCTTTCTCTTTATAGTTTCTCGCTTTTCTTTCTCTTCTTTTTCTTCTGCTTCTCATTTTTAAGATATTAGAATATGCTAACTGTTAATCTGTCAGTTTAACTCAATTATATATAAACTTAGTTATTTGGCTTCTCAACTCCTCTCACCCCAGAGGTCAAATACATCATTCTTTGATGTGTTGAACTGTAATCTCTGATGTCTTCACACTTTTATTCTTGTCCAGACTTTATGACTCTAAGTGTGGCATGCTGTAAATATTTTCATTATTTGTACACACACACACACACTTACATACATGCATATAATGTTACTGTGCATGATTGATGAGGTATAGATGAGCTGAAAGAAATCCTGGGTACAATAGAGGTAGATATAATTGCTATCTTGGTATGGATAATAGTAGGTGGGTGTTGCCTGGAGATCCATGCCAAATGATCCAATGGAAGAGGAAAACAGGGGCAGAAATGATAAATACCAATCTCAGGAAGCTGAACTCTCAAAAGGGAACTTCACAACACAGCATTGCACAAGATGTGGCAAACAACGGTGTGTTGGAGAGCATTCATCCAATCCATGCAAGCATTGAAAAACAGGTGTTAATGTTGATGATAATATATAATATACAGTATCATATATCTATTACGGCTAATCTTACCAATTGGTTTAGCACTAGGGGTTCGACAGAGTGTTAGGTAACAATCCGATTATGTAACCCTACACTCAACAATAACCCTGCACTCAACAGTAACCCTGCACTCAACAGTAACCCTGCACTCAAAAGCAAGGAGTTGGCTCTGGACTTATGCAGTTCACATTTTATTTGTGTCCCTGCAATTCTGTTTGTAAGAGGTGGCACCTCTGTTGGTGCAGCTTCACCAGGCAGGGCAGTCTTGTGCTTGTGCTTCCCAGGTATCAGAGTTGATCTCAAAATAATTCAGTGAGGGCTTGAGTGTATTATTGTAGCACTTTTTCTGTCCACCTGACCTGTACTTGCCTTCTGCCAGTTCACTGCAGAATAATTTCTGGGGAATCTTGTGTCAAGCATCCAAACAAGGCTTCAGTAGCCATTATGGAATGAAATATAGTAGCCAACAGCAGTAGCCATTATGGAATGAAATATAGCAACATTTTATATGCATACACAAGGTGGTGAGCTGGCTGAATTGTTAGCACACTGGGTGAATTGTTTAGAGGTATTGTATCTGTCTTCACATTCTGAGTGCAAATGCTGCTGAGGTTGACTTTGCCTTTCATCCTTTCAGGGTTCATGAAATAAGTACCAGTTACGCACTGGGATCGATGTAATCAACTAGCTCCCTCCCTCAAAATTTCAGGCCTTGTGCCTATAGTAGAGAGAATTATATACATGCACACATATATGTATATATATAATACATCGTATATATGGACACACACATACATATACATATGTGTGTGTGTAAGTATGCACGTATAAATGTGTATGTGCGTGTGCGTGTGTGTGTGTGTGTGTGTAAGTATGCATGTATTAATGTGTATGTGTGTATATATGTGTGTGTGTGTATTTTATGATTTTGCTTAGGTCTGGGCCAATTGTTAGAACCTAGTGCTTTAGAGTAATGGTTCTCAGTCAGGGTCCATATGACCCTTGGAGTCTGATATAACATTTTTTGGGATAGGTACAAACAAAATAGTAAATTGGGGTGCCACAGCAGTATTTTAGGGGGTTCATGAAAGAAGTTCGCTTTAGCGGTAGTAATTGCAATAAACTACTCATTCTCTTTCTCTGACACCTAACATAGTTCAACATGTTCCCAGCCACTGAAACAAGTTCTCTCAAAGAGTGTATAATGGGAGGCAATGTTCTGGATATTGGTTGAATATTGCCTTTCTCCCATTAATTTCTTATTCTTCATGTTGCTAAGGCTCCAGCAGTTGAGTAAAGAAGTATTAGGCAAAACAGGTTCTCCATTAGTTTTATTTACAATATATACAGAGGTGTGGTATGTTGCTCTTTTGCAGTCATCTCATGCGGCATGAATTCATCGTTCTCCGTTACGCGGACCATTGCCTCAGGAGATGTGACAACTGGACTAGCCTAGAGGCTCAGCCAGTGAAGTGTGCTCTGCGAGCAGTTGTGGGTCAAAGAGAAAGGTCGAACCTTGTGGCTTCTTCCTTTTATATAGTTTGCCATCACAAGCCTGGATGCAGGTGAGATCTCGCTCCAGTCTCAGAGATGGCAATGGCTGCCGCGAGATCTCATTCAATATGGCGCTGAATGCTTGTGCCACTACAAGTGCTATTGCAAGCTTATGCAAATGAATGGGTGAAAAATGAAATAGGAATTTTGAAAACAGTATCAATAAACTAATTTTAAAAGATGGAATGGCTATTGGGTTCCGCCAGAGTAAAATAGTAATCATAGAGTTCCATAAGTAAAAAATAGTTGAGAACCACTGCTTTAGAGCAAAGCAATCAATGAATACAGTTGTTGTATAATTGTGCAGCACAATATTAAGATACATAGGTTTTTTAGTTGCACTTATTTTCAAACTCATTTGGACTAAAAATGGGCATATCGAAACTAAAATAATTGCATCTTAGAAGCGCCATTGCAAACATTAAAAAAAAAACACAGACATTATCGTATTTACTCTTAATTTATTATTATTTTTGTCATTATAATAATCACACATAAACGTACCCCCCCCCCCCACACATACACACACAAACACATGCACACACACACACATTAAACTTCACTACTGATGCTCTACTTCACTGTGTCTGTTAAATGTGTCAAGTTCTTAGAGGCTATATATCAGATTTATTTCATTCTTATATTTTTTTAACCTAATATTAGTTCTTCTTAAACATAGGATGGTGAGCTGGCAGAATTGTTAACCTGCCAGGTGGAATGCTTAGTGGCATTTTGTCTGTCTTTACATTCTGAGTTCAAATTCCAGTGAGGTCAACCTTGCCTTTCATCCTTTCAGGGTTGATAAAACAAATACCAGTCAAGTACTGGGGGGGGGGGGGGGGTCGATGTAATTAACTTTCCCCTCCCCTCAAAACCCGATGGCCTTGTGCCAAAATATGAAATCAATATTAGTTTTCAAAGAGACTCCTTGGCACCAATTCCTGGATTTTAGGAGAGGGGCACAATGCATTGAGTCAACAACTCATATACATGTTTTGTACTTATTAACTCAAATACACATTTGGTACATAGCTTATCAACCTGAATATATAGATCTTATGGTTTCTATCCTTTGCATTTCTTAGAAGTTTATCTGAGCAGTGCTGTTGAGATTGCAATTGGTTTATAAGAATTATTTATTATCTACTAAAAGAGAAACATTATCTGCACTAATATTTATTTTGGCTCTTCACCTTTCCTTCCATGTAACTTTGACTTTGGCTTTGGCTGCAGCCCAAACCTTACATTTTAAAAACAGAAAATATGAATAGTAGCTTTTGGATTTATTATTGAATGTCTCACTTGCTCACCAGAGTGCAACAGATGCAACATAATAGAAATTATTCTCTCCAGAGTTTGTATACAATGCAGTGTGTGTGTGTGTACTGAATGAGAAACTTCTGGAGGCAAACTTAATTATAGAAAAGCTTATCTGTTGTTGAAAGAACCTTTGGGACTTGTCAAATATTACTGAAATGTAAAATGTAAAAAAAAAAATAAAAAAAAATAGAAATTATTCAAATCAAAACTCATTCTTTCAAACAATTTGTGAAATGGGAAGCACAGTAACAACAGTTACAAAATGTTTAAATATTTGAACAACAACAACAGCAGCAACAACAACAACAACAGCAACAACAACAACAGCAGCAGCAGCAGCAGCAGCAACAATGACAACAACGACAACAACAACTAAACTATCTATTCTGATTCTTCTATTTGAAGAGGGTTTAAAAGATGGCCACAAGCCCTATCATTTTCCTTGAGCTTAGAAATTAAAATATGTTAATTCACACAAATGAAGACATAGTGGTTAAGTTCCTGGAGTCATAATGGTAAAGTCATGGATGTTTAAGTGTAGAAGTAGCATTGCTCTGGCCCTGGTAACATTATAATTTCCTGGTTCCAAATGAGTCAGGTATAATAGCAAAAAAAAAAAAATGAATACAAAAGTTGTAATTGACTGCCGCCCCTTAGTCAAATGCCTAAATGAAGGCACAGCAAAAAATGTTCATCTTGAATGATTCTGTCAGAAAATATGCATATTGGCTTCTCATGCAGTTGGAACTTGATGATGTATGCAGCATAGAACAGGAAATCAAATATGTGATATGACTTCTGCTGGAAAACAGGAACAGACGTACGGTGTCAAGGCTATCTGTGAAATAAACTTACACTCTGCTGAGATCTGGACTTGACTGTGCTTTCTCACTGGAGAATAGCAGGAAAGATTCCTCTCTTTAAAGCTAATGGTGGGCGCCATTGAACAAACATAAAATATTTGCCCGTGCTAGGCTGGTCTGTCATGTGATGGGATTGGATAGTATGTGTAAAGCCAGAAAGACTTGACCATCATGTAACTGCTTGTAGAAAACATGCAAATGAGCTGATATTTGGGTATTTAAGCCTAATTGGCCAAATGATAATCATACTTCTGCTATAAATACAATCCCTGGACTGGGCAGTGTGTTATGTTCTTGGGCAAGATATTTCATCTCACATTGCTTAACTGAAAATTAGATTCACCTGCAGCAAAATGGCTGTTTCACAGCCTATTGGCCACAAATCTTGCAAACTCCACATATCCATAATCCATTATGGCAATGGCATGTTGAGTGATGAGTTCGTACATATATGCATACATACATACATACATACATACATACATATATACATACATAAAACAAAACATAAATATCTGCACATATACATAGATAGATAGATGGATAGATAGATACATACATACATACATACATGCATACATACATATATACATACATACAAATAAAAATACTCTGTTGTTGTTGAAATTCAAATGAAGGAACCTTACATCTAGATTAGAAACCAGCTCCTTCTCTATTGGCAAGAAATCTTGAAATAAAACTGAATAATACATACATACATATGTGCATACACATGCATACTGACACACATACATGTGCACGAACAGACAAAAAAAGAATGCCTTAGGCCAACAGGTTTTGAGATGTGACAATATGCTATAAAGCGAAACCCTTTATGAATGGGAAACCTAAGGTAATCCTATAAACTGGCCTTCCCCATTTTTATTATATACTACCCTAAATCTTAGAGTGTGCTTCTTCTTTCAGATTTATGTTTTTTACAGATTATATATATATATTTATATATCCACACACATACATGAGTGAGTGGACAAATAAAAAAAATGGGGCACTCAAGATATTTTGTAGAAGCTGTATTTATTATCATTTAAAACAGTCTGATATGGTCCTGTGCAACTTAGAGTTTCGCAGGCTCATTTTAGTAACCTAGCTTGTTGGGCTTAGGTGGCCACACCGAGAGCTGTAGGAAGTCCAAGATGGCTGCTGGAACCTGAGTTGCTATTGGTCAAGGTAGGTCACATGCTGTTGAAATTACAGTTACAGCAAATCCAATCCATCTAAATTTCTTGAATTGCATGGCTGGACAGCAAATTTGTGATGCTCCATAGTCTGACTGGCATCCAAAAGAACTTAAATGATATCAATAACCAATGAGGGTAAGTGCGCACGCACACACACGCACACACGCACACACACACACACACACACACACACACACATGTGTCTGTGTGTATGTGTGCATGTGTTCATGCATGTTGTATGAATGTATGAATGTCCATGTTTGCAAGTGTATTTACTATGTGTGTGGGTGGACGGAGTCCATGTGCATGTGTGTGTGTGTGTGTGTGTAAGGTGAAGGATGGGTAGGAGCTGGTGGCATCAACTTGCTGGTTCATACATATGTATTTGATAGGCTGTGTGTGTTTATGGGTGTGGGTGCATATCAGCTGTGTGTATATCAACTGTGTGTGTGCTTATATATTTGTATACATGGGTATGTGTGTATCAGATCAGTTTTGTGTGTGTGTGTGTGTGTGTGTGTGCTTGAATGCATATGCATTAGTGCCTGCATTTACACACTTGCACATATAACAGGCAAAGTCCATCTTTTCAAATTTTGATGAAGGACAATGCTTGAGATGTAGGATTTTTCCATTCTCCATATAAATCATCATCATCATCATTTAATGTCCACCTTCCATGCTAGCATGGGTTGGATGGTTTGACAGGATCGGCCAGGCAGTAACCTGCACCAGATTTCTGTATCTATTTAGCATGGTTTTTATGGCTGGATACCCTTCCTAACACCAACCGCCCAACAGATTGGACTGAGTGCTTTTTATGTGGCACAAGCACAGGTGAGGTCAGTGTTGGCATGGTTTTTACAGGTGGATGTCCTTCCTAACCCCAACCAATTTACAGTGCGGAGTGGATGCTTTTCATGTGGCATCAGCACTGGTGTGGCATCAGCGAACTGGTTGGCTAAGCAATATCCTGTTTGACCAATATACAGAGAAAGACAGAGAGAAAGAGATCAAAAGTACATACATACATATATATACATATACATATTCATATACATATATATATATATATATATATATATATATATATATATATATATATTACCCATATATATTACCCATTACCCATTACCCATTACCCATGTTCTCATACTGAATATATACGACGCAGTAAATATTTTCTGCAGATATATTCCTGGAATTAGCGCGCCAAAACGAAGACTTTTGAATTTTACCATTAAGCTGTAATTAGCAGAACCATATGCATGCACACCCATGGCGGTGGGCAACTCTGTATATGATTCTGATGATTGCGGTTACATTACAAATCAGGCTGAAGAGGAATAGACAAATGGTAAGATTTGTTAAATCCGAAACCGGTTCCTGTTTAAGAATGCTTTTTTAGGTGATTTTAAATGTCTTGCCCGCTCACATTTTGGTATGCTGCTATATTTCATGTTGAGAACAATTTAGGTCTTAATAGACACAAAATGTGATCTATTTCTAGCGCATTAATTGTCCACGTTAGTGGTCAACGTTATTTTTTAAAAATATATATATATATATGTATGTATGTATGTATATATATATATATATAGATATAAATATAGGGCAGGGAATTGCCAATTATTTAATAAAATTAATAATTAACAATTTTGCCAAGTAGTTCAGTATGCAAAAAAACCTTTATCTGTAAACCATTTATAATTATAAACATATAGGGATCAGCATGAGTTGCTTCACCAACATACTGAAAATTTAGAAATAGCAGTCAAAGAACTACTAATTCTAACTACAATTTTTTCTCCAACGGATGGCGATATTTATGGCACACATAGAACAAAATATTTTCTCTTTTATTTTCTCTTCTATTTTGTTCTATGTGTGCCATAAATATCGCCATCCGTTGGAGAAAAAATTGTAGTTAGAATTAGTAGTTCTTTGACTGCTATTTCTAAATTTTCAGTATGTTGGTGAAGCAACTCATGCTGATCCCTATATGTTTATAATTATAAATGGTTTACAGATAAAGGTTTTTTTGCATACTGAACTACTTGGCAAAATTGTTAATTATTAATTTTATTAAATAATTGGCAATTCCCTGCCCTATGAAGCAACTCATACTGATCTCTATATGTTTATAATTATATATATATATATATATATATATATATATATATATAAATATATATATATATGTGTGTGTGTGTATATATATATATCCATGCATATATATATATATATATATATATTGGTGCGATTCATCATGCTACAGGGCTTTCCCCTCTTAGGTGTCTGAGGAGATGCCAGAGTTATTCATATGTCTTTTCAGCGCATTTCTGTATCGCAACTTCTAACCACCATATCTCCACCTGCCCTGACACAGTCCAGCATAGGAAACTGTCTTTGGGAGTTTGCTGCCCTCCATTCTGCAAACATGTCCCACTCAGTGCAACTATGAGATGTAATGAGGACCTCCACACTAAATGTGTCAGAGCGGTGCAGGATCTCTGCATCAAGAATGTGATCCTGCCATCTGATATGCAAGATGTAGTGCAGATGACAAAGTTGGACTCGTGTCTAGGCCTTGATGTCCCTGCAGTAGAGGGTCATGCATTCTGTGACATAGAGAACACAAGGAAGCACTGTGGTACCAGACACCTTTATCTTTGTGTTGCAGGCAATATTATAGCAGCTCCATAGATACTTCTTGAGAGACCCAGAGGCCTTTGTGGATGATTAGACAGTTAGATAGATAGATAGATAGATAGATAGAAAGATAGATAGATAGATAGATAGAGAGAGAGAGAGAGAGAGAGAGAGAGAGAGATAGAAAGAGAGAGAGAGATAGATAGATAGATAGATAGATCAACCATCATATAAGCATCAATAACCTCTTCCCCACCCAAGATACACAATTTTCTCTCTTTCCCTTCTTTTTTTTCTTCTCTTTCTTTGTCTAACACCTATTCACTGATTTCTCACACACCTGCCCTCATATTCTGAACAACAGTTAGCTATATTGCATGTCATGTCCAATCTGACGATTGGGAAATGTGAAATTAGAAATAACTAGAAGTGACATGCAAGCTACAATAGCCATAAACAACGCTTGACCCTTAGCACTGAGTTCTGTTTTGAGTTTCTGTCTTTGTGTTCTTGTTTGTTTGCCCACCTCTCCACTTGACAACTGGTGTTGCTTTGTTTACGTCCCTGTAACTTAGCCATTTAACAAAGGAGACCAAAAGGACTGGAGTTGATTTATTCAACTGAAACCCCACCATGGCCCATGGGGGTCCATATAAGATTTTGCTGTTAAAATCTATCTTCAATAACTTGGTTATACTTCGACAATACACAAAATAATTTTTAATCTTTTATCTCTTCTTTTGTTTCAGTGATCTGACTGTGGCCATGCTGGGGCATTGCCTTGAAAGGTTTTAATCAAACAAATCAACCTGAAGACTTATTATTTTTCTAAGCCTAGTAATTATTCTATCAGTTTCTTTTGCCAAACCACTAAGTTACAGGGACGTAAACACACCAACACCAGTTGTCAAGTAGTGGTGGTGGTGGGGCAAACACAGACACAAAACATACACACGCGTATATACATATATATATATACAACAGGCTTCTTTCAGTTTCCATCTACCAAATCTATTCATAAGGTTTTGGTTGCCTGAAGCTATAGTAGAAGACACTTGTCCAAGATGCCATGCAGTGACACTGGATCCGGAACCATGTGGTTAGGAAGTAAACCTTTTACCACACAGCTATACCTCATTTTTTTTTTAGGCAATTCCTAATAATATTTAATTATAAAATATAATAGGATCATTAAATAATTACCAGGGTCCAGTTGAATAAAATAGGAATCAAAGGGGTCTGTAGGTAAAAAATGATTGCAAAGCACTGATCAAAGTGATGTCCCAGCATGGCCACAGTCCAATGACTGAAACAAGTAAAAAACAGAACAAAAATAGATCTTAGTTTCCATACAATGTCAGTTTATGATTTACAATGCAACATAGATAAAAATTAGATGAAATATTTAATTTTTGACATTATCAATGACAAGCAAATTGATTGTAAACCATAGAGTGTTCTTAATTTCATTTATATGAAATAATGGGAAATAAGACACTGAGTTAGAAACATTTTGTCTGTTAGCACACAGACACGACATAGTGTCATAACCAATTATTATCAATTTAGATACTTTTTTTGTCTTCTTCAGTTAAGTATGAATGTGAGTCAAACATATCTCTCCTCAAACCAAGAAAGTTCAAAGTAAACAGTATTTATACCAATTTAATAATTTATTCCGATGGCCAGTTTAGCTTGTTTTCTTTCAGATTAGAACACCAATGTTTCTAAAAAAGGCATAAATATTACCAGTTCCTAGTTTGTCTACCCAATAAATTTCCTTTAGCCTTCTGGGGTCAGGTAGCAGTCAGTATTTCATTTGAAAAACCAGTAGACGAATCACTATTACATGTTTTAACTCCTACTACATAATGACTACCATCATAAGCCATTTTCAAGAAGAGATATTAAATTATTTATTTGTAACATGGGCACAAGAGCTTATATAATAGGGGAAGGTAAAAATTAAGTTTAACCTCTGTTCCTGATTTAATGACACTCAAAGAATAAAAATCATGGAGTTTATTGTGGTGAAATTAAAAAATCAGAATATACAAACTTAGTACAGCCAAAATAATTTACAAATTTGACTGTCATTACTTCATCACACTCTACCTCTTATCATACACTTATTTGTTTTCTCCCACACATCCAGGGTTTCTGTCATCGTTTTCTCCCCCACTCTAACACCCCTCCCTCCTAGGTTACATTGTCATCTGTCATGGCCCTATCCTCTTGGCAACATTGCTTTGACTATTTGTAGATCTCAAAATACTGAATATTCTTATCACTCATACCACCTTCCAAATATCCTTCTCTTATCACTTATCCCTATCATTCATGTTTCTATCAATCATGTCTATCACTCTGTAAAGAAGTTGGTGAGTGAACAGACTGAGGGCTCATGAGGTTCTTTTAATCCTGTCAAAAATATAGCTGCCTCTTTAGTGCAGGTGCTACAAAACGCACATCCAGTAACACTGTAAAGTGTAAAACCGTGAGAAACTTTTGGTCTTGCAGAAGATATGATGCCTCTCTAGTGCTAATGCTATGTAAAAAGCATGTACAATGCATCTAGTACACTTTGTAAAGTGGTTGGTGTTATGAAGAATATTCAGATGTTGAAAGCAAGCCAAAAACAAAATGTATGAAAGACATACAGTTCTCTGACCAGTCTAGATGAGCAGTAGCCCTGAATATCTACTGTCTCTAATCATAGCAAAGCAGCATGTTCAATCCATGCCAGTAAGGAGAGTAGACATAAAACAATAATGACGGCGATGACGATGACGACAATGGCGACAACAACGATGACGATGACGGAGATGACAACGGCGATGAAGAGGAGGAGAAGGATATGCATGACAAAGAGACTTTCCATGCAGTATCACAGTGGAATTGAACACAGATCCACATGGCTATGAAACAAACTCTTAACAAGAATAATAAGTTAACACGTTCAGAGTTCATTAGTTTGAACCAATAATACTCTGATTATGTTGATGACTACATTTAACCAATTTGAAGGCTAAAGGGTTATAAAAACACTTTTACTAGTTCCATCTTTGGCCATGCCAGTTCCAATAATTCGTGCAACTGTTTGCCTTGGCAGAACCATCCATCCGACACTAACACCCAAGTCGAGGATTGGAAATGGTTTATATTTTTCTTTTAAATCTATTTGTTATTTTTTCTAACTGTTTTTCTTTACATATTATATTTAATTACAATCATTAAATAAACGATGCTATTGATATCTAACCCATGACACACAGACACAAATTATCAATAAAGTTTTAAACAAATAAACAAAATTCATTAAAGGAGAAACATGTTCTCGTTAAATCAAAATACTATATTGATTCTTGAAAATCTCACATGCAAATGATACTATCATCATCAGCAGCAGCAGCAGTAGCAGCAGTAGCAGTAGCAACACATACATACACTAAAATAGAATAAACTACCACCACCACCGCCAACATCTCCATCAGCCATGTGCTTACTTGACCTACATGAATTACCTGCTAGAATTTCTCTCAAACCCCACTGTAATATTAAATAATAATAATAATAATAATAATAATAATAATAATAATAATAATAATAATGATAAGGTACCTTTGGACAATGTAGCTCCTGATAACCAAATGATGGGATGGTCATAGATGGAACAACTTTGACCATAAGTCTGCTTGGTCAGGGATGAATTGGAGTTAAAGCCCATGACCACCACTGCTATCCTTAGGGTGGTGAGCTGGCAGACTTGTTAGCATGCTGAGTAAAATGCTTAGTGACATTTCGTCCATCTTTATGTTCTGAGTTCAAATTCTCACTAACTTTGAGCAGGTATCTTTAAAGGCATTCATTTGACATATGTTGCTGCCATTTCCCATTTAGGGCCATTCATAGCATCCTTGTGTAGCATCCCTTTAGCCCATTTGATAATTTCTTTGTCAGTGTCCATGTTTCGCTGCCATATAATAGCACTGATTTGACAGTTGCAATGGTAATTGCCTGGGCAATTTGGAATTCCAGACTTACTTTAGTTTGTGACAGGCTGTTCAAGCTTGTGCCTTCCTGATCTTGATGTCTGCTTCTGAACTACTCACCCTACCACCAAAGTACTTGAAGTCTACAGCAACATTCAATTTGGAACTGCTCAAAGCAAACAATTCAGTATCACTTGATTGGTTGAAAGACTTATTCCATTTTCTTGACATTTGTATGCAGTCTTATTTTAACAGTTGATGTTTCTACTCTGTTGAGCAGCTGTTGAGCTTGATCTGTTTCATTAGATATAAGCCTATATCATCTGTGAATTCCAGGTCTGTGATGGTTACTGCTGGTACTCTCGGCAATCTTTGCCAGTTTATGAAGAAACCAAGGTCATCATCACTGGTGTCTATAGCCTGCTGCATTGCATATTCCAGTGACCATAATAGCTATATATGTAACAACACAATCCTAGATATTGGAGCAGTATACCATTGTGGGTTTCACCTGAGGATTGCAAAGGGTTAGTAGTTACATGTGTTTCCTGTTCAGGGGATGAGGGTGATCAAATTATTTTCCTTGACTTATGCAGTGAATGAGTCTTTGTACTTTTGATAGAGACAAGGTTGACATAATCCTATTGGACGATGTTTTCGAGGTTCCTGTTTCTAGAATAATTTCAGGTTTGGTGTAAAGTTTCTTGGTGGACGATGTTTGGATGTGGAAGCTTACAAAGAAATGAAATGAAGAGTGGTATCATCTTCATATGAGTGGTAGTTGTTGGAGGTGGTTTTATGTTGGTTGTTAATGTGTTATAGGATGAGTTTAGGGGATAAAATTGAATCTTGGGGGCAGAGTTAATAGAGTGTAAGTCAGGGAGAGTTCTATCAACACCCTAATTGAACAAGCTGACAGGAAGCTACTGATCAAAGAGAACAACTGTTGCTTATAGAACCATCTTGGAGAAATGGAAGGTAAGAGAATTTTTCAAAGTTGCCAGAGATACTTTTTGCAACAGATCAAAAGAGTTGGCTACAGTTTGTGAGATGAGAAAGCTTGCTGGCTGTGTCATGCACAGAGGCAATCTTCACATTTTGGATGGTTCCAAGGGAAAAGCAGCCCAGTTTGTAATGGTGAGAGATTTTCTATAAGTCTTGAAGGCCACATTCTTTGCTTGAGTTGTGACAGTGCATCTCTGAATGAACCACTGGGAAAGACTTAGGCTGGTGGGGCTGTACAATGAGTGTAAGAGCTGAAAAGAGTTCTGAATGTTGAAGTAACTTAAGCTGATGATATTAGAGAAATCTGAATGAAGTGTAAGTCTTCACTGCATGAAGAAATATGGTTGATGAGTTCTTAGTGACTGGAGGAGCCCAGTGTTTGTTAGGGAAAGCAGATGTCTTTGAACCAGAGTAACTAGAAGCCTTTCCTGATACTTTCACCATGTTTGTTATCACCATTATCATTCCTCATTTCATTATCATCATCATGATCAACATCAATGGAAGAAACAGAATTTTCTAAAATAGATTCTAGAGATGTTGTGTTCAATGTATTTCATTGTCCTATAGATAACAGAGTACATTGATTATGATTGGATAAACAAGTGTGTTCCCCTTCATTTAAAACTAAAATACAATTCTAAGACTAGCCTTAGCTATGTCACTTCTGATATTGTGATCCCTCAGTAGTCAGGCCTACATGACATTTTAATACCCCAGTCATCAGATTCAGAAGACATTGTGATAGCTCAGTCATTACTTTTACAAGACATTGTAACACTCCACTTGTCAGACCCATGAGAAACAGTGTGATGCCCCAGTTCTCAATTGTACATTAAATTGTATTCACACTTGATTCAGTCATTTGCTCTGCTATATTATATTTTTTGTCTCTCACATATCAGACCAACACGAATGGATGATAATTATATAATATGTATAAACTATAACTAATATGACCAGAGGGCATTATTATTATTATAGATTGAGTTGGTCATTTTAAATAGGTAGGCCTAATCTGTTACCTAGTTTAACATTTCCTGGCCCTTGGATGCCTTTAGCAGAGTCTCCTCTGTTGTAAATGTTGAAATTGAGTCTTAGAACTAAAGATGGCTCCCTAGCTTTTCATCCTTAGTATTGGAGGTCAAGGTGCTGCCTTCCTTTCTAAGAGTAAACTATGCAATACTAATATTGACTTTGACTTCATTAAAGATGAATTAGATAGATGTTACAAGAGTAAAATCATGGTTCATCAGTTTTGAGTGCAACATGTCAACTCTGGGTGTTTAAGTAGTATCTTTAATGATTAATCACCTTGGAGAATTTTTTATGTATAAAGATTAAAGATTGTTTGTTACACAGATTTAAAGTAAAATTTTTAAAAAATAATTATTTTCTAAGAATTACTGGTTTCTCACTTACAAAAAATGTTTAGTTTGTATCCTCATCATCATTGTTTTAATGTCCACTTTTCTATTCTTGTATGGATTAGATGGTGTTTATTGAGGAAGACTTTCTATAGCTGAATGCTTTTCCTGTTGCCAACACTCATCTGCTTCCAAGGCAATGTAACATTTCTCTATGACTAGATGTATTTTCACAGAATATTGAAAATGAATGACAATCAATTACAACAATCATAAGATATCAGGACAAAGAAACACACACACACACTCACAGACACACAGAGATACACAGACACACACACAGACACACAGAGACACACACATATGCACATACACACATACACATATGCACACGCACACACAAACACACACACACACACACACACACACACCACATACCTCTTTCGGTTTCCATCAACCAAATCCTTCACATTACTTTGTTCAGCTAGAGGCTGTGCTAGAATACACTTGTCCAAGATGCCATGTAGTGGAACTGAACCTGAAACCGTGCAGTTGGGAAGCAAGTTTCTTGACTACAACAGCCATACCTGAAGAAAACTGTGTGAGCATCTTCGTGTCAGAAATATAACTGAAATGGAGTTATTATAATAAGGAATCAAAATTGAGTTGTGGAGAACCTCCTTTCCTTGGGGGTGGTGTGTGGCTTAGTGGTTAAGGTGTTGGGTTGATGATTGGTAAGATTATGGTTTCGATTATGGTTTACTTTTCCTTGGTAGGGTTTACCAAAATTGAATCTTGTAGGTGGGAAGAACCAG